>NC_133691.1:8687500-8857500 GCF_048934315.1 Petromyzon marinus | reverse complement strand
GTGGTGAGTGTAGTAGTGGTGAGTGTAGTAGTGGTGAGTGCAGTAGTGGTGAGTGTAGTAGTGGTGAGTGTACTCGTGGTGAGTGTAGTAGTGGTGAGTGTAGTAGTGGTGAGTGCAGTAGTGGTGAGTGTACTAGTGGTAAGTGTAGTAGTGGTGAGTGTACTCGTGGTGAGTGTAGTAGTGGTGAGTGCAGTAGTGGTGAGTGTAGTAGTGGTGAGTGTACTCGTGGTGAGTGTAGTAGTGGTGAGTGTAGTAGTGGTGAGTGTACTAGTGGTGAGTGTAGTAGTGGTGAGTGTATTAGTGGTGAGTGTACTAGTGGTGAGTGTAGTAGTGGTGAGTGTGCTAGTGGTGAGTGTACTAGTGGTTAGTGTACTCGTGGTGAGTGTACTAGTGGTGAGTGTACTAGTGGTGAGTGTAGTAGTGGTGAGTGCAGTAGTGGTGAGTGTAGTAGTGGTGAGTGCACTAGTGGTGAGTTTAGTGGTGAGTGTAGTAGTGGTGAGTATACTAGTGGTGAGTTTAGTGGTGAGTGTAATAGTGGTGAGTGTAGTAGTGGTGAGTGTAGTAGTGGTGAGTGTACTAGTGGTGAGTGTACTAGTGGTAAGTGTACTCGTGGTGAGTGTAGTAGTGGTGAGTGCAGTAGTGGTGAGTGTACTAGTGGTGAGTGTACTAGTGGTGAGTGTAGTAGTGGTGAGTGTGCTAGTGGTGAGTGTACTAGTGGTGAGTGTACTAGTGGTGAGTGTAGTAGTGGTGAGTGTGCTAGTGGTGAGTGTCTATTTGTGTTTCTCCCTTGTGATGGGACTTTGTAGGATGAACGTTGAGATTCAGCAGGGCACGCGGTGACTACCAATGAGGTTTGAATTTGTTTGTAATAAGGTAGGACACTGATTAGGGGTTGACAGCCATGTGGAAGCGTTGTCCATCCAGCAGTGTAAATGGGTTCACCACGGTCGATCGTCTGGTCGCGTGTGGTGGGGTAAAGTGTGGGTACCCCACCTCCTACAAGATGCCTTTCCAGCGTGGAAGAGTAGGCTAAAATCTCCCCCCCCCCCCCCCCCCAGATGTACCTCTCGTGGAGGCCCTTGCGTCGGCAGTGGCATTGGCAAGGAATTGCAGGGCTTCGCATTATTTAACTTTTGACGGTGGAACTGGTAATGTACAGTCCAACAGAGTGCGATCGCCGGTATATGTCTCTTAAATTGTGAGGCAGACGCACTGGGGGAGCTGTGCACTTTTAAATAATCCAGATTGAAAACGCATTTCTTTATAAACGCTTTGTTTAGTTTGATCTTCCCCCGCACCTCCAATATAGCACGATTGGCT
Source organism: Petromyzon marinus (assembly GCF_048934315.1). Classification (NCBI taxonomy): domain Eukaryota; kingdom Metazoa; phylum Chordata; class Hyperoartia; order Petromyzontiformes; family Petromyzontidae; genus Petromyzon; species Petromyzon marinus. Next base: position 8,856,180 of record NC_133691.1, on the reverse strand, counting down.
AAGTACCATACGAAAGAAGTTCAACATATAGGTGCATACATACTTACTGCACATGTTCTCCCCGCCTCAATGGCCAAGCATCACGTTTCCACAACTGAAGTTGGACGCGGGCAATACAACGAAGACGTGTGTTTGTGGTACAGAATGCAGGAGTTTATTGTTATGCCATGAGGTTTCCTGGCCTTGAGCGGTGACGGCAGCGTGAATGTTCGCATGGCCACGTTGGTGTTTATTGAGGGCATTTGTCAACAAGGGAACCCACCTTGATAATATTAGCCTCGATATATCACGCGAAGGCAAGTGTTATCAATTGAGACTCAGGATATTGCGGGGCGTTGTGTGACACGTGCTGGAGAGGAGATGGAGCTGATGCGGTACGGGAGGATGTGGAGCTGAGCGGACTTGCCGAAGACCGGTGCCATCGGTGGCAGAATCGGCCTCTGTGGAGGAGGCTCGTGAAGGACGCTGCTACTGGGCAGTTGGAGGCAGTCGCCCTCCAACAACAACGGAGGGCGAAGGAGCGACGCTCACAACAACGAGCGGAGCGCCGGGTGGCTAAAAGGCAGCAAGTTGGCACAGTAGGGGGTATGCAGCTGTGGTGCATCTACCAGTCGTCTCAGTCGGCCAACCCATGGCACCTGGGTCTGTCCCGAGACCTCCTGCGAGCGAGCCTTCGACACTTCACATGGCCTCAAAGTGCACCTAGCCGGCCACAGGCACCGTGGTGATGTCACCGTCACTTATCAGTGAATGGCGGGTATTGGTATTGGAGTGCCAAACAGTTTTCATGTGACAACCCTTATTAATTGTCCGTGGCGGGTTTAACGACACGTTCATATTCACGCGGTCAAACCCCCCCAAAAAAACCTCACGGATAATCGTGGTTGCGAAAGCCCTACGTGTTAAACTGTGTTGCACCTTTTTCGCACCGTACCCAGCCAACCGTGCTAGTCGGATAGATGTTGTAAAGTTCCCGATGACGAGAAGATGGGTCGCACAGCAGGTGAAGATGTCTTAGGCAGTCTTTATTTGCACGGGTACCAGCAGCGCACAAGAAGACTACGTTAACGATGCGAAATACGACAAAGTTACGAGAAACTGCCACCGTTGATATCGCTGGATTCTGGCACGATCTTCGATGTGCAGCAACGCCTCCCATCCTGCCACAATCGCCCCCTTTGACGCTCTTCTTGCAGCAGCTCCCAGGCAGCAGCAGGAGCAGCGGCGCGTAAACCTCGCGCACAACGACGCTTATTCAGGATAATTTTCACGGTAGAGTGTACGAAGAAAATACCCCTCGGGGACTCTGACACTGCTAAAGCATCGACGGCAGCGGAGGTAATGCAAGGGATCGCCCAATGTTGTTCGTCAAAGAAAGATCTCCGTTGTGTGCCGTGCACTCTGACGTTGCTGCCACTCGTAAGATTGTGTGGCTGTAAGTCAAATCCATTGTGGATTTTTTTCTTCTGTGCACAACAGACACTGTTTTTTTTTTCAATTAAACCGTTTAAATTTACGCGATATATTTTGCCATACCGTAGGAAAATGAAATTTCCACCACAGGGCTGTAACCAAGTGATAAGTACACTCGCGAGCCTTCATTTTGTAATGAGTGGCTCCGACACGGCAAGTAACTTCGGTATATTTGTTAAGTCTTGGTACAGCCACTCCTCCCGCTCTCGTGGCCGCGCTGCCCCACGCCACGTGGCGCTCACCACACTCCCTGCCGCACCGCTGGCTGGCGGCGCGCTGTGGAGCGGCTGAGCAGCTGGAGGTCGAGCCGCCAGGCGGCAGGTGGAGACGGCGGCGGGGCAGCAGCGACGGGGAGCTCCTCTTCGATCTTCAAACACCGACCCCTAACGTTGCTGTACCCCCTGCTTATATTCTTTTCTCCGAGGCTAAGCCCCACCTCTGGCCACGCCCCTCTAGGAACCTTCGGGAATGTTCCAGAGGCTTCCATACTAGATCCGGGCATTAACCTTTCCCCCAGAGAGAATTCCGTACGACTGATAGTGCGTGGGCTGCATGACAGTATGTAAACGTAACCCCACAATAATGCAGGAGATGCCGCTCGCTTATTAAAATTTGACCAAGGTTTAATTATATTTTTTTACTAAATAGTTTGCCTTGATGTTTTGACGTCTTTTTTTTTGGGGGGGGGGGGGGGGGTGGTGGATCTGTGTTGACCCACGCAGGCATCCAATCTCAGAAAAAAACCATGAAGGCCGCGTTTTTGCCCAAGTCTGCCGAGTCGTTGCTCACTGCCGAGCTGCTGCTCTTGGCCTCGGCACTGTGCCTCCTGCTCGTCTACGTGAGGAGGCGGGGCTCCAACCGACCGTCGCCGAAAGGGAAACCCATCCCTGGGCCTACCCCGTGGCCTGTCGTCGGCAACATTCCGCAGGTGGGCCTCAGCCCGCACGTGACGCTCACGCGGATGAGGGATCGCTACGGCGACGTCTTCCGCATCCGCCTGGGCTCCGTCCCCGTGGTGGTGATCGCCGGCCTGGACACCGCGAAGCGGGCGCTGGTCAAGCACGGCGACGCGTTCGCGGGGCGGCCCGCGTTCTACACGCTGGGGCTCATCGGCGGCGGCAACACGCTCTCCTTCTCCCCCCGGTACGACGACGGCTGGAAGGCGCGCAAGAAGCTGGCGCGCAACGCGCTTCGCAAATTCTGCGCGGCGCCCGCGGGGGCCAAGCCCTTCCTGTGCCTGCTGGAGCGCCACGTGTGCGAGGAGGCGGCCGAGCTGGTGCAGGTGTGCCGCGGCGGAGACTCGGCCGGCTTCGACCCCGTGCCCTCCATCACGTGCGCCGTCGCGAACGTGATGTGCGCGCTCGTGTTCGGGAAGCGCTACCGGCACGGGGACCCCACCTTCTTGCGCGTCGTGGAGTTTAACAGGGACATCTCGCAGCTGACGGGTGCGGGGACCCTGCTCGACTTCTTCCCCGTCCTGCACTACCTCCCCAACCCGTCCTTGAAGGCGTTTAAAGCCATCACCGGCAGGCTGCAGGCTTTCATGGAGGGGAACATCAAGGAGCATTACAGCACCTACCAGAAGGTTTGATGATGGAGAGACACTCTGGCGTTGATGAACGTTGTCAAGTGCAACATCGTCGTTGCTTAGCCGGAGTTTTACGCCCCACCCCCGAAGTCCATATTTTCTCCACACAGACACTATAACAGGTCTCAACATGGTTTGGATAACTGTCAAGAGCAATTCGATGTCAAGGATAATTACCCGAATTGTATTGCTGATCATGACTGATAATATTATGTTCCATTGCTGTATTTTGCCGCCAATATGAGGGACGTGTAAAGCTGAACATTTGGCTTAATAAGTAATATTTCAAAATACTTTTTTTAAAAACATGCTTTATTGGAATGTACCATACGAGTAATGGCAGAACTCCACGACTCCAGGAAGTGGCCCCGAAGCTTGCCATAACGTAAGGGACCGGGATGATTTACAGCCAACGTGAGTTGAGCGTGGACAATTAGACCCAAGCCGAAACATAACATGTAAAAAATATTGTTTAAAAATATATATTTTCTTTTTAATGATAGAATATAGTATTGTCATCAGTATGACATACGTATACCAAGTTTGCAGTCGATACGACATTGGGAAGTGGGTAAAAATTTAGCTACAAGATTTGAGGATACGACAGACAGTGAGTTAAATAAAAGCGTGTAATTAAAACACTAAGGCTCGTTGGCCGTGCCTACAGATTCCCTGGCTCCACTTTCACGGACGTTTCCGCATACTGCGTCGGATAGGAGTCAATCATTGAGACAACGATCGCAATCCGATACGCTGGGGGGGAGTCACAGAGCGTACGAATGCGGCGTTGACCCAACGTGGACGACCGCGCAACAACGCGGAAACTAAATTCGACAGCCACTCGACCGCTGACGAGAATTGGCTGGTCTGTGCACGCGCGCGTATCTTCCCCGTGTCACAGGATCACGTGCGGGACATCACGGACTCGTTCATCAGCCTGTGTGCGGAGCGCAACGACGACAAGATCATGGCTGGGTTAAGTGACGAGCAGGTGGTCGCCACGGTCATGGATATTTTTGCCGCAGGTGACCACGCATGCGAGTGGTAAACACCGCGCGTGCGAATTTTACACCGCCAACCAGGCAAAGGTTATCTATCGTTCGCCGAGTTGCACAATGACCGGACGCGTTCTCTCACGGGCTGGCTCGCCGATCGATGGAGTATAGTGGCAGGGGAAAAAAGCCATTCGATGCGCAAGTCACAGTGGCAGGTGGAATGCTGCTTCAGCATCACCCTCTCCGAACAACATTTATGTGGATCGTTGCACAACACGTCCGCTGTTGTTAGTGTTTCCTTTCGAGGTCTTGGAGTGTCACTGTTGACGAATGTGTTGAATTCTCTGAGCACTCTGCTCTAGTTTAATTCACACCTTACACCTCACCGTGTGTGTATATCTTACCTTGATTTGAAGCTTTCGTGACTGAAGGAATCCATACTCTTTGCTTCTTTCTGTGAAGTCACGTAGGTAGGGAAAATATAATAGATCACGACATTTCGATCGCGACACAAGCAACCGTCATCAGGTGTGAAACAAACACAGCAGGAGGACTGCTGACGTCAACTGCTGACGTGACTTTACCGAAAGAACCAAAGAGTATATCTTACCTGTCAACCCATACGGTTTACCTGTATTCTTGTACAGGAAAACTGAGTTTTCAGGTCCATACGGCGTACGGCCGTTTCAAAATGGGGAATTTTTTGCCTTTTTGTTTGTATTTCTCCCTTGCGATGGGAATTTGTAGGATTGATGTTGAGATTTCTAAGCGGTACGGGGTGACCAATAAGGTCTGCATTGGTCTGTAACAAGGCAGGCACTGATAAGGGGTTGACAGGTATGGTATATCTTTGTGGACGTAACGGTAATGCCCAATGTGGGTCCCCTGTGTGCCGCACAGGTTTTGACACGATCATTGCTGGCATCACGTGGTCCCTCATTTACCTGTGCATCTACCCCGACATTCAGAAGACGCTACAGAAGGAGATCGGTGAGAGGCTCTTTGATCGCTCGTCTCATCATCTCACATGGTCGAGGAGTGGAATACAAATGATTGTATGAGGACATACTCTTTGGTTCTATTCGGTAAAGTCACGTAGGTAAAAAATAAAACAACAAAAATCACGACGTTTCGGCCACAACACAAGTGGTCTTCATCAGGTGAAGGGACCAGACTGTTTCGAGGACAACGCTGGAGTGAACACAGCCAAGCTCAGACCGCGACCTTTAAGCTGTGTGAGAGGAATTAAGGTGCCTTGACAAAGGAATTAGCATAAAAATTAGCATTTAATTGGCGGACTTAGCATGATGAACGGTGTAGAGGGGGTGAACATGTGCAGGCCGGCGAGGGGGGGAGGGGGAGTTTACATATTGATGGTGTGAAAAGGGAATTTTAAGAAGCTGCGAAAGTTTGGGGTACCACTACTTGAAAAAGATATACTGTACCATTGAAAATTAGTTTAATGTTTGGTTCGATTTAGAACATCTTTCCAATGGTTGCTTAATTTGAAACCATCTTCTCGGTTGAAATTGTGTCTGTGTTTGTAAATCTGAATTGCCTCGTGAGCATATCTCTGATAAGGTCGCGGTCTGAGCTTGGCTGTGTTCACTCCAGCGCTGTCCTCGAGACAGTCTGGTCCCTTCACCTGATGAAGACCACTTGTGTTGTGGCCGAAACGTCGTGATTTTTGTTGTTTTATTTTTTACCTACGTGACTTTACCGAATAGAACCAAAGAGTATGGATCCTTGCAGTCACGAAAGCTTCAAATCTAGAATTGTATGAGGACAGTGTCTTCCTCGGACATTGAATGCAACTGTGTGTCCCACTTTCTTCAAACAAAATATGTTCCGCCCTGTGTTCATGAGATAATTTGAAGCACTCCAGTCGCTTATTCGAAGGGCTCGTGTGGTAGTATGAGGGGCTCGTGTGGTAGATCTAAGGGCTCGTGCAGTAGATCGAAGGGTTCATGTGGTAGATCTAAGGGCTCGTGTGGTAGATTGAAGGGCTCGTGTGGTAGATCGAGGGGCTCGTGTGGTAGATCGAAGGGCTCGTGTGGTAGATTGAAGGGCTCGTGTGGTAGATCTAAGGGCTCGTGTGGTAGATCTAAGGGCTCGTGTGGTAGATTGAGGGGCTCGTGTGGTAGATCTAAGGGCTCATGTGGTAGATCGAGGGGCTCGTGTGGTAGATCGAGGGGTTCATGTGGTAGATCTAAGGGCTCGTACAGTAGATCTAAGGGCTCGTGTGGTAGATCGAGGGGTTCGTGTGATAGATTGAAGGGCTCGTGTGGTAGACCGAGGGGTTCGTGTGGTAGATTGAGGGGCTCGTGTGGTAGATCTAAGGGCTCGTGTGATAGATCTAAGGGTTCCTGTGGTAGATCTAAGGGCTCGTGTGATAGATTGAAGGGCTCATGTGGTAGACCGAGGAGTTCGTGTGCTAGATCGAAGGGCTCGCGTGGTAGATTTAAGGGCTCGTGTGATAGATCTAAGGGTTCGTGTGGTAGATCGTAGCGCTCGTGTGGTAGATTGAGTGGCTCGTGTGGTAGATCGAAGGGCTCGTGTCTTTGGGCGACTTTTTTCCAGTCGCTTATTCTTGCTAAATGAAGCACACAACAGCAGCCGGAGTCTCGTTCCACTGCCAGTGATGATCGCGCAAAAAGTTACGCGGTGAGAGAAGGGAGCTTGTGTGTGTATGTATGTTGAACTTCTTTCGCACCGTACATAGCCAACTGTGCTAATTGGAGGTGTGGGGGGAGTCCGCATCCCGCTGTACGTCGGTGCGGTTCCCTGTCTGGCACTCGGCAAATTGGCAGCAGGAATCCCAACTTCAAAATAAACCATTTTGGTTTCGTTGATTACGGCGCAGCTCGTCGTAAATAGAACTTCACTCTCTGATTACCTTGACTGCGTGGATCTCCTTGAAGTTGCTCGATGTGGCATCAAGCCAAACGTCGCGTATCCAATCGCTGCTTAATTTGGTTCTGAGGGTTGTCCTTCAAATCACACTAGTGGGCGAGCTCAAACGACATTAATCGGCGCTTCGTCAAACGCTTGTACTGCAGACTGCGTGACGATCTAAGTTGCTTCGCTATGCCGCGTGCTTGAGGGTCTTACGACTGAAATTAGTCCCGATCGTTTCGAGGTCTATCCAAAAACATTAATTTAAAATGCGTGGTTCAGTTTAATTACCGTTTTACACTTCGCATGATTGACAGTGACGACATGGCATCTATTGCTGCCACAGAAGCCACATTTGCAGAAGTGACCGGGCGTGGGATTTTTAGATGCGAAGGGAATGTTCCTTGCTGTTGCTCTTCTGCCCCCCCCAGCCCATGCGCTCCAAGCAAACGGCAGCACAGTCACGCCATATGTGCATGCGCATTTCCCCATCAGATGAGAAGATCGGCGGGAACCGAGCACCGGTCTCGGGCGACCGCAACAGCTTGAGCCAGCTGGAGGCCTTCATCATGGAAATGTTCCGCCACTCCTCCTACTTGCCGTTCACCATACCGCACAGGTGCCAGCGTGAGCGGGCGAGTTGGTGCAGGGTGGCGTGGCGGGTGACGCTTGTGCACCTTTCTGTGTGCATGTTCTGCCCCTGTCCTGCGGAGTGGTGCTGGACGGGCAACGCTGTCGTGGACAATACTGTGGGGGGGAGGGCCAATTCCAATTGGCTTTTCCCCTCAGTGCGTTGGTGACCACCACAGCAGCCAAATGGGGGCTCTGGACGGGTGTGAGGGGCTGGTAACCACTCCACCTTCAATAAATTACCACAAAACCACGTAAAAAAGATGTAATTAATAAGCTTGTGCCAGAGGCCCCGGGGAGAAAGACGTTCATGACGTCTCCTGGCCAAACCCCATTTGGCGGAGCCAGGAGATTGAATCTTTACCCTCGGGACTCCTCCAGAAACAACAAAAAGCCATTGTGGATGGCCTCGTGGAATGTTCAAATGCTCACTGCGGAGGAGAGGCTGCCACTCCTCTGTCAGGAGCTGGACTGGTACCGCCTGGATCTCTGTGGCATTCAGGAGGTCCGGTGGACCGGCTCTGGCTCCTGCCACCATGAGACGTGGACAGGGAGTGGCTCTTCTTCTGAACAAAATAATGAAGGGGGCGTGGGGTTGTGGCGGTGAGGTGTGGGAAGCTGTACGCCCCAGGCCACTTTGGGTTCGCCTTCCCATCAACCGGAGGCGAGGGGTGGTGGTCGTGGTTACTTATGCCCCCACCGAAGACAAACATCCGTGGAGAGATGCAGGCAAGGCCGATGAGTCAGATGCCTTCTATGACCTGTCACAGGTGCTGGCTACAGTGGCCCTTCGGGATAGAGTCATCTTGTTGGGTGACTTCAATACCCGAGTTGGTCATGATGCTGGCACCTGGTCTGGAGTGATTGGAAGGCATGGGCCAGATCAGTTCAATAACAATGGTAGGAGGCTGCTAGATTTTTTTTGCAGCCCATGGGCTTGTAATTACCAACACGCTGTTCCGGCATTGGCGCATCCACACAACATCATGGATGCATGCCGGGTCCAAACAAGAACATCTGCTGCACTACATCGTGACGGAACAGCGGATGCGGGCCCATGTCCTTGACACCAGGACCTACCGTGGAGCTGATCTGCCCTCTGACCATCGACTTGTCATCTGTAAGATGCGCTTGCCATTCTTCCACTCCAGTGGTGGGTGTACACCCAGGTCCCCATTCCAACCTAAGGTGGCCTGGTCTCAGCTAGCTGATGAAAGTTGAAAGCGAGAATTTCATCATCGCTTGCGGCTGGGGTTGGCATCATCCCCCACTCCTCCAGATGTCGAGGGTAAATGGGCGAGGTTTAGGACTGTGACTCAGGCAGCTGCAATGGCTGCTTTGGGTACGCATTCCAGACCTCCCCAGAGACCCTGACTGACAGAGGAGGTGTTCAGGATGGCTGAGAAAAAGCGACAGGCCCACTCTAATCGTCTACAGCATCCCATGTCAGAGAATGAGGAGGCTTACCGCAGCCTTCGCTTGGAGATTCGGAGAGCCGTGAGGCGCTGCAAGGATGGGTGGTGGTCGCGGGTTGCTGAGGAGAGTCTGCCTAAATGGCCCGCGATCACAAATCCCTATTTAACTCCATCAAAAAAGTAACCTGCAGCCCAACACGTATTACCATCATTAGGGGAAAAAACGGTGACACAATCTTTGACCCCCAGTAACAGGTTTGCAGATTTGCTGAGCATTTCTGTGAAATCCTGGGGGAGGGTAAATCCCTCGACATGGAAAATATCGTGTGACAAAGTGAAGATGACCATGCTGAGGCTGCGGTGCCTCAAATATTAGAGGAGGAAGTCACCCCCTGTGAGTGGCTGGCTGAGGTGCCATCTATTGAGGAAGTACTAAAGGCGATCCAGAGTCTGAGACCAGGAAAGGCACCGGGCAGAGATGATCTCCCAAGCGAAATGCTGAGGGAGGGTGGCGTTTGTGCACAGACTGCCCTACATGACATCATAACTACAGTCTGGACCACTGGACGGGTTCCGCAGGATTGGAAGGATGCCCTTGTGGTCCCCCCTCTTTAAAAAGGGGGACTACAAGGGTGACCGCACAGACTGTAACAACTACAGGGGCATCTCACTCCTCAGTGTGCCGGGAAAGGTCCTGGAAAGGATTATTCAACATCGCCTTGCCAGGCACACTGAGGAGAGGCTTGCGGAGCCTCAATGTGGTTTCAGGAAAGGGCGGTCCTGCACAGATGCCATATTTTCTGTCCGTTTGCTACAGCAGAGGTGTAGCGAATTCCAACAAGACCGACATCTCTGCTTTATTGACCTGGTCAAGGCCTATGATACCATCAGTAGGCCTGGGCTCTGGGTTGTTCTTCGTGCTTTCGGAGTCCCTGACCCTCTGCTCACGATCATTAAGGACCTTCATGATGGTGAGCGGGCCCGGGTAAAACTACGTTGCTGGGAGTCGGAGCCATTCCCTGTTCACCTTGGGGTGTGACAGGGATGTCATCTGGCTCCCACATGATTTAACATCTTTTTCAGCCACGTAGTTTATGAAGCCTTTGATGGCTGTATCAAAGGAATTTCCATCTGATACAGATACAATGGGAGGCTGATCGATGCCCGGGTGCGGTCAAGGGATGGCTCCCTATTGGTCAACCACGTTATGTATGCCGATGATCTGGTAATTGTCATTCACTCAGAGGAGGAGTTGGAGGCGCTGCTGCTGAAACTGGAGCGTGCCACTAAGAGGTGGGGCCTTACTATCAGCCCCACCAAAACTAAGCACCTGCCTGGGTATTTTGTATCATCGGGCAACCCACTCCCACTACTCCCAATCGGTGATGGGGCAGTTCTGGAGAGAGTGGAGAGTTTCCCATACCTGGGCAGTGTGCTCATGACTGGCTCCGGTTTGACAGCAGAGGTCTCACTCAGAATCAGTCGAGCGGCATTATCTTTTCGTCGGTTGCGTAACCCTGTGTGGAAGCTACCTGGTCTGTCACTCCGCACAAAGCTTCAAGTCTTCTTGGCCACGCTCATTCCCTCCATTCTCTACTCTTGCGAAACGTGGACCCCCCTATTGGAGCATCTTCTCTGGATTGTGTGAGGAGCTCACAAATCCTTGAACGATCTGGGCAAAGTCCCATCGGTGAGCTCCTCCGGCAGGCAAGGCTGCGTTGGCTGGGTCATGTAGCATGCATGCCCAGTCACCGCATGCCTAAACAGCTTTTGTTCGGCTGGATAGAGGGGGCTAAACGGGCGTGGCACGGGCTGGAGAACATGGAGTGATGTGGTACAGGAGGATGTGGAGCTGAGTGGACTTGCCAATGACTGGTACCAGCGGTGTCAAGATCGGCCTCTGTGGAGGAGGCTCGTGAAAGACGCTGCTGGGCAGTTGGAGGCAGTCACCCTCTAACAACAATGGAGGGCGGAGGAGCGACACTCACAACAATGAGCGGAGCGCCGGGTGGCTAAAGCACAGCAGGTTGGCACAGTAGGGAGCACAGGTGGTGCATCAGTCAGTCATCTCAGTAAGTCAACCCGTGGCACCTGGGTCTGCCCCGTGACCTCCTGCCAGCGGGCGTTTGACACTTCACGTGGCCTCAAGGTGCACATAGCCTGGCACAAGCGTTGTGGTGACGTCACCGCCACTTAGTGGCGAATGGCGGTTGTTGTTGTTGGTGAGTGAGTGACTGAGTGTGAGTGAGTTTGTGGTGTTTGCTCCAACAGTCTGTTAAGGCTACACAGGTGGCCTTTGGAGTTTGGGGAGCGGTGGCGCAGTGGTTAGCGCTCTGCGCTATGAACCCGGCAACCCGAATTTGATTCTCGCTCGCGGCCAACATCAGTGACGGTTATTTCAACCGGTCCTGGAGTTATCCTACGCTGGCTCAGCCTCAAATGAGTCCCCTGGTGCGTTGTGTAAACACCGCCACTGAGGAAACAAAGGCGTGGTGGGGGTGGCCACCCAGCCCCTCGTGTGCCATGTCGGCCTTCATAGGTGCTCGCTAACAGCACTTGCCCAAAAAGTCTGTTAAAGCTGTAGCGACATCGCAGGATGTCAATGTGCAGTGCCGGCCTTAGAGAGGCACGCTGTAGCGGTGTTACGACATCGCGGATACCACAGTGGTGTGGGTGTAGTACCGGCCCTAGAGGGGCCCGGTGAGCGCTGGTTGATAGCTCTAGATGGCACCACGCTTTGCGTGCAGTTCCGACCCTACAGGACAAGGTGTGTGGGAGTGCCGGCCGAGGGATGAGGTTACTCAAGGCCATGGCACTCTGGTTGACCCGGGAGTACACGTGACCAGTCTACAAAGGGGCCCCTAAGTTGGGGCTAGAGGTGTTCACGTGGTTGGGACCCAGATCCTTCCCGAGGGTTCTAGAAAGTGGTCGTGGCCAAGGGCGGAACCGGCCACGCCACAGAGAATAAAAGCCGGGTCCCGAGAGGGACCGGGGTTGTTGTTGTTCATCCTGAATAAACCTTCGTCTACGTTCTCCATTCAACGAGTCTCCAACACGTGGACCTGGACCCGAGCTGTGGTCCTGGTAAGTAGTCGCTAGTTACGTTGTGACTAGTGTAGTTAGCCTGGTGGTCACCACCAGGCTAACTACACCAGTCACGTAGTAACTAGTGTAGTTAGCCTGGTGGTCACCACCAGGCTAACTACACCAGTCACGTGGTAACTAGTGTAGTTAGCCTGGTGGTCACCACCATGGGTTGTTATTCTGTTAAGGGGAAGTCACCCCGTGTGTTTGAGTTGAATAAATGTGTTGCCACCAAGTCAACGTCTGCAAATCAATTGAACTCAATACAAAGCTATAAAGGGGTTTATATCTTATGTGGAGTGTGTATGTTCTCCCCCTGTTCTGCATAGGTTTCTTCCTGGTTCTCCTGTTAAGTTCCCTAGCGAAACACACGCACTTATAATGTAACTGTTATTGGCCAAACGTCCCAATGATGAAAAAATACCTGCAAATCACTGATTTAGGATCACAGCAGCAGCTTCACTTTGCACTGTGAAAACCTGGCAGGACCCTCCTGAAAAAGAGTCTTGAGACTCAGTGAGGCTTTCCTGGGTAAACTAGCGTGATAATGTGTAAGAGTCAAAATGCAACATATGAAGTATTAATAACAATGCCCTTTTACGTTCACGGCCACATAAATAAATGTTAGAGGTGAGCTCAGATAGCAATGATGACGAGAAGATTTACGAGTACCGACTGAACCCTTTCAGCATCTTGACCTCGCACGTTGACCTATTCCTGCTGCCACACAAACCTAACGGGGTTGCAACGGGACATAAACAATCCCACCATTTAGGCTGGTTAAAAACAAATACAGAAATAATTATAGTAATAACAGAAATAATTGTACCCTGTTATTATTGTCCCAGCAACCCACACGAATGTTACCATACTGATTCATTCAAAGGCCGCTCCCGCGAGAATGGTGACTTTTAGAATCGCATTGCGACGACAGTGACACTCCAGACGAACCTTCCTCATGTTGCTCGCCGGCAGATTGCAGAGATGAGCCGGTGACGGCACCATGCACAGAAATCCATCGGGACCTTTTCTGGCCCCGGCGAGAGGGAATCGAGACTCAAAGTCGCTCACTTCTTTGAGGGCGAGGGAACAGGGGAAGCAGAAACAGCACAGATACAGAACAGCAACGCGGCAGAGGAGATCTACACTTTGGCACACGTTAAAGATGAAGTTAAGTTAAACAAAAGTTAAACATTTTTTTAAAGCGAAACAAGTTAAGCCACAAACAAGTTCAACGTGAGGGGTGGAGTGGTGATGGAGTAGTTACGGCACTGCGCTGCGAATCCTGGGACCTAAGTTTGATTCCCGACCACGGCTGTCATCAGTGGCACAGAGTGATATCTAAACGGATCATGGTTGCCCCATTCACCAAGCCCACGCTGACCAGCGTGGTGAAGTATGGTCAAACAACCTGCGTGACGGACACGGTATATAGAGGCCTTAATCCGGCAGTTGCTTGACAAAGGGCTGTAAAATATTATTGTTGTAAATCCCTTGCAAACATGAACTTTAGCTCAATGATAATGTGCTAACACTTATTCTGAAACGGCGAACATACGCAGTGTGCTTATTGGACGTTGACAGAACCTAACCTGGATGTTCCCATCAGAAGGATCGCATTTGTGCTTTTTGCCTTTTTGCAGCACGACACAGGACGTGGTGCTGGACGGCTTCTTCATTCCGCGGGACACGTGCGTGTTCATCAACCAGTACCAGATCAACCACGACCCGTACGTATGCCTGCATTGACGCGACAGCACAGGGCAGCGCGCCGACGCACGCCGGGGTGCCGTGTCGCATGCGTAGACTTTTTATTTTACCAGGCGAGGCCCACTGAGCTACGTAAGCTCTTTTTCAGAAGCGACCTGGCCACAAATGAAAGCTCAACGAAGTGGCACATCGCGTGGACATTTTGCAGCAGCCAAATACTCTGAACGCGTGGTGACGTTGATTAAAAATTTGGAGGGAAAAAAAACGGAGGACCCGGGAAAAATTCCACGTGACCACAGGGAGAGAGAGAGAGACATGCAAACTCCAAATATACAGCAACAGCAGGCGTCAGGGCCGGGATCGAACCCACGACCTCCTGCACATCAGGCGAGGGAGACACCGGTGGGGCGACCCTCCACCGTATCTCGCTGTGTACACCGCGTGGCGAGCGTATGCTCAGTGGTGCGCGCGTGTGCACGCACGCGTAGGCGATGGCAGACACGGTCCGGGGCGCGTCTGCCTGCCTCCGCGACGGCTCTGCGTTTGTCTCCGCCACCCTCTCACCCAAAACGCACTCTCTCCCGTAACTCTCTCTCGCGTAACTCGCTCCTTATTCACTCCACCCCCCCCCCCTTCATCCGCTCGCTCCTCCTTTGCCAACCTGTGAGGTTTTGTCCAACCGAGTCTTCCGATGTCCCTGTCCCAGTCGCCCGACTTCCCATCGGAATCCCCACACCACTGGGGCGGTGACATGACCCAGCGGTAGCGCGCTCGCTGCTCGTTGCACAGGTCCAGGGTTATAATCGGGCAGGTGGCCCTGGTTAGTACTGCGGGTTTATGAGCGGTAAGATATAATGCCATCTGCTTCACAGTGGACTTTTAAAGATTCCTGAAGTCAATTCTAGATTTGAAGCTTTCGTGACTGCAAGGATCCATACTCTTTGGTTCTATTTGGTAAAGTCACGTAGGTAAAAAATAAAATAACAAAAATCAGACGTTTCCGCCACAACACAAGTGGCCTTCATCAGGTGAAGGGACCGGACTGTCCAGAGGACAGCGTTGGAGTGAAGACAGCCAAGTCCAGGTCGCGTCCTTTAAGCTGTGTGAGAGGAAACAAAAAACGCCTTGACAAATAAATTAACATAAAATGATGTACTGGACCGGCACGGTGGGGGGGGGTGGAGTTTACATAATGTTGGTGTGAAGGGAAATAAGCTGCTGTGGAAGTTTGGGATACCACTACTTGAAAAAATATACTGTACCATTGAAAATTAGTTTAATGTTTGGTTTGATTTAGAACATCTTTCCAATGATTGCTTAATTTGAAACCATCCTCTCGGTTGAAATTGTGTCTGTGTTTGTAAATCTGAATTGCCTCGTGGACAAATCTCTGATAAAACCCCGTGGGTTTGCAGAGAACCTTGGTATCGGAGAAAACTATATCGCGATCACCCACAGCGTTGTAACAGTGGTCAGCTACGGCAGGAGAATTCGTTCTGCCGTGTTTCAAATCTGATTTGTGCTCGCGAATTCGGTCAGAGACATGTCGTTTCGTCTCCCCGATATAGCAGTCACCACAGGTGCAGCTCAATTTGTAAACCCCGGGGTACTGTAAGTCAGGAACGACATCCTTCACGGATGGGATCAGGTCACGGATTTTGTGTACTGTATTGAACCGGACCAGGATCTTGTGTTTGTTTAGAATTTTGGAGATCTTTTTAGTAACGCCTGCTATATATGGTAGTGTGATGGTTTTGACCGGAGTATCAAGTGGTTGTTTCTGTATGGAGGGAGAAGCAGCTTGGCGGATGGTACGGTCAGAGTATCCGTTTTTCTTCAGGGCCAGGTGTACACCGTGCCGGTCCAGTACATCATCTTATGCTAATTCCTTTGTCAAGGCGTTTTTTGTTTCCTTCCACACAGCTTAAAGGACGCGACCTGGGCTTGGCTGTCTTCACTCCAACGCTGTCCTCTGGACAGTCCGGTCCCTTCACCTGATGAAGGCGACTTGTGTTGTGGCCAAAACGTCTGATTTTTGTTATTTTATTTTTACCTACGTGACTTTACCGAATAGAACCAAAGAGTATATTCCTGATGTCATCCAAAAAGAATAGGCCATTGTCCGCTGGCATAATGGACCAAATTTGCATCTTTTTAATTACCCGCATAATACTAATTGGGCACACACAACCCCTAGTGGCAGACTCACGCCCACTTGCAGACCAGATGCAGTCACCTTGTTCCACACAGGGACGGCTGCCACTAGGGGTGCCTTTTGAAAGTGTTGTGCGCCGCTTACGTCATCTTAAGTGCTCCGAGATGCTCCGGTGTGTGAAGGGCGCTCTATCAAAAACAAATAATTATCGATTATTACCGTCGCCGGAGTACAATCGTGTGCCTGTACTAACACTGTTGTCTTGCGCAGGGCTATTTGGGCAAATCCCGAGAGCTTCGATCCGGGCCGTTTCTTGTCGAGCGAAAGCGGCGAAGTGAACAAGGAGCTGACGGAGAAAGTGCAGATCTTCGGTCTTGGCAAGCGCCGGTGTCTCGGAGATACGGTGGCTCAGCAGGAGCTCTTCATCTTCCTCTCGACGCTGCTCCAGAACCTCTCCATCGCATCTCCACAGGGCCTGCCGCCGCCAGACCCCACCCCGATCTACTCCCTTGTGCTGAAGCCCGCTCGCTACAGAGTGTGCATCACCCCGAGGGTCTGAGCCACCTCTCCCGGAGTTTCCCCGTGGGTAACGGCGAGCGGAACAGGCTGTGAATGCACATTCTTCCGTATAAGAGAAACGTAGAATTTCCTTCCTCAGTGTTAAGATCATTTCCATTGATGACCAAGAATTATTGAAGCTATGTTTATCTGGGACGTGACTGCAGAACCTCTTACACAGTTATAGGTAATCGTGCAATCTAAGGCTAGTCATCACTTCGGTTTAATGAAGCAGTTAAGACAATAAGCCACGTCAAGTTAGGAGAGAACTGGGGTGGTGGTCAGGATCATTCACACGTCGATTGTCAAAGTGAAATAAATGTAACTGAAAATAATACGGCATAATTATTTACATGAACAATTTCATGTTGATAACATTAATGAATATAATAAACATTCAATATATATACCTACCTCAGCAACAGACTGGTTAAAGTGCACGGAGTGATCATGCCACGGCGGTCATGTTGCATGGAGATGTTTCCTGGCGGCTGATTGGCCGGCGCAGCGGAAGTGATTACATAATCCCTAGCAACTCCTGCCACGCCCCCAAATTGGCAATCGTGCTAAGACTCGCATATTTCCTTCGAATTTGTTTGTGTTTTATCTTACAACATTTTGCATCATACTACAATTTCTGCCTGCCAGATTTTATGAGGTAAATCTTTGTACTCATGCCCCTGGTGTAGAACCCCGCCGTTATTGATGGCGCTTTAGTATGTGTCCCCTGGAAAAAAAGAGCAAATGGTCGTATAGTTCAGCCCCCGTACAAGTCAGAGCAGGTTTTAATGTTCATTGGTTAGCCATGACAGAACAACAATCATTGAAGCACATCGTCGATCAGAATAGATTATTACGTAAACGGCACATGCATCAAATCGTGCATTCAGAAAATATTATACGGTGAATGAAAATGTATATACAAAGGCCGATGGAATGATTGAGGCAGTACAGGAAAGTCGGGTAAGACAGACACTTTAAACAAGACAAATTAATCGATTATTGGATCAAATGAGACAAATCTCCAAGTCCGTGGGGAGTCGCGTATTCGCGAAGGGGTTGAATCGTCAGCAAGGCCTCGTCAATGTGCGGGAGCCGGGTAACCGTTCTTGCAGCATCCGTGGTGAGAAGCGGCGAACCGCTTACGCCTCACCGATTGCGATCATGTTTATGTACGCACGCTCATATACGCATCGCCCATCAATAAATGCGTTAAGTTGCTGCTTGTGTGAATTTATAAACTGCTTACGTGACGTTGACGACGGGATAATTAAACACAAGGACGGGCAGAGGTTGCTGTTACTGAGATGAATACCTCTCCTCTGAGCGACAGTCAAAATCACCGTGGTTATTTTCACTTGTAACCTTTTGTAATTCACGAGGTTATTGCATAATTGCAACACTAGAGGACGTAAATATGTTTCTCTCTCGATAGAACACGTCATGGTAAAGACGACACATTTACTACTTTGTATATTTTTTGTAAGCTACGCTGCACTTATTCTTAGTTCTTTCGGTAAAGTCACGTTGAAGGGAAACAACAAAATAATAAAATATATATAAAACAATAAAAATTCTCACGACCGTTTGTGTTATGGTCGAAACGTCGTGAGAATTTTTATTGTTTTATATATATTTTATTATTTAGTTGTTTCCCTTCAACGTGACTTTACCGAAAGAACTAAGAATATGAATTACTGCAGTCACGAAAGCTTTAAATCAAAATTTTACGCTGCACTTGTTTGTTCATCTGTGTGAGTCTGCGCTGCCTCTGTTTTGTATACATCCACGTACATAAAAACATAAAATCTACATTTAGATTGAAAATGTGCAGTTATCTACTCGGGCTGGAATAATCCTCGTATTCAAGTATATTCAAGTATATACACATATATCATGGTAAAAAAGCACGCTTGAAATTGTACATATGATGATTTACCGCTCGTTTTGACTTGATTGTAATAATTTTGAAGGGTGGCTGAGACTTTAGCAGATACTCAATGCCTCCTCCCCCAGCCGTGCTGGTAGTGGTGTTTAAATACCATTCCTGTCAACCCCTTATCAGTGCCCCCTACCTTATTACAGACCAGTGCAGACCTTATTGGTCTCCCCTAGTGCCCTTATAAATCTCAACGTTCATCCTGCAAAGTCCCATCACAAGGGAGAAACACAAAGATAAATAGACACGTAAATGTGTCGCCCGTATTGTAACGACTGCACGCCGTATGGACCGTGTGGGTTGACACGGCGTGATAATGCGGATCTGGAATGCCACGGTCTCTCGGTGGCCTCGCTGTCGCGTGTAACAACTCCATGGCCATGATGGTGAGCAAAGTCGGAATGGAACTCGACGGGCCGTCACGCGTTGGGGGCCCACGTCCAGCCGTCAATCCTCCCGTCTAAAAACCCCACGGCTCGATCCCCAAGGGTCAACGCGAGCATCGATCGGTCCGCTCGCGAACCCCATCCCTTTAGTCCTCTCTCTCTCCATCCCCGTTCGTCTCCCCCTGGCGCCGCCGCCCCCGAGCAGTGAACGCTACCTCGCCCGTGGCCCCACGAAACGGAAAGGAACATCACCCCCAGAGACACAGACAAAGTTCCCCCCGTGTAGGCTTGAACAGACTGCGAGGGCAAGTGCTCTTTGCCAGCACATATGAAGGCCGGCACGGCACGCGGCGGGGTGGGTGGCCAGCACCACGTCCGGCCGCCTTTGTCTCCCGAGTGGCGATGTTTACTCATCACGCCAGGTGCAGTACTCATTTCAGGCCCAGAACTGGTTCAGTTCACTGGTGTCGGCCGCGAGCGGGAATCGAACTCGGCTTGCCGGGTTCGTAGCGCAGTGCGCTAACCACGAGGCCACCGCTCCCCTACCACCCCTGGCACACACGCACGCGCACACTCTGATACTTTTCAATAATTGGCCACACTCGATGTGTGTGTGGCCAACTCACCAATCGCACAAAGTTCCCATTTGTGTCGGCTCTAAGGTGGACATCAGACCCTGGGACGTGGCCTTGAAGAGTAGCCCCACTCCAGCGCTGTCCTACCAGACAGTCTCGTCCATTCACCTGATGAAGGCCGCTTGTGTTGTGGCCGAAACGTCGTGAGAATATTATTGTGTTATTTTATTTTATCAATTTATTATTTTATTCTCATTCTACGTGACTTTACCGAAAGAACCAAAGAACAGTAGCCCCACTCTGTCATCGCGAACGCTTCCTCTTTCTTTCGGTGAAAATATTTTTTAGAATGTATGAAACGATAATATTTTTGAGAATATATTAAGAGCGACAATATGCCATAGTGTGTGTTGTTTACGTACTGTATATCACCATTGATCAATTACACTGCTGGATGAAGGCCTCCCCCACACCGCGTTGGTCACGGGGGAATGTTTGACCCATACTTCACCTTTCCGATCCAGAACTGCTTTGGATGTCACTCGCCACTGTCCCCGCTATCACAATAATCATCGTCTTTGTATTGTAAATGCAGCATAAAGTGTCCGTCGATGGCATCGCTATCATCATCAGCAGCCACTGTCTATCCACTGCTGGATGGAAGTCTCCCCCCGTGCCACTGCGTACCTCACAGTTCTGGGATGCCTCAGTCCGTCTCGTCCACGTGGACCCACCTCGTCGCTCCACCTCCGCTCTCGTCGTCCTCCCGGGCGCGTTACCTCCTCTGGCTGCCATTCCCGTCATCAGTTTCCGTCAATCGGCCGTCGTTTCTTCTCGTTATGGGTCCCGCTCATAGACCCATTGCCTCTTGGGGGCCGTCCATAAATGACGTCACGCGATTTTGGACGATTTTTGACCCCCCCCCCTCGTCACACGGCGTTACAAAAAGTCAGACCCCCCCCTGAAATATGACGTCACAAAGCTCTGCCACCCCCCCCCCCCAAAAAAAAACACATATTTCCATTTTGAAAATAAAACATGCTTCAAATCGCTTTAAACTATTGTCATTGTAGTGCGCATTTAATGTGGCGCTGCACTCTGATGTTGTAGGAGAAAACACGTATTAAAAAGGAGGCGTTGGGAAGCTGAAATTGAGCATACAATTAAATTGAAAATATTCAACGTCTAACTAAAACTGGAGATGTTCAAATATTATATTGAAATTATCTTATAATTATAAAATATTAAAAGTAATTATAACTATAAAAACATACTTAGTAGTAGAACGAAGCAAAATGGAGAGTACAATTATAACAATCACATATTCATTCCACAGAATGAAAAGCCCTGGTAGAACAATTAAAATCAAAATGTTTCATAACAATCATTCAAAAAATTTACAAAATGTATGCTTCTCCATTCCCCCATGGAGAAGCAAAATGCTCCTTCATGGAATAAATTAAAAAGGTGACCTTAGTAAATTTAAATAATCAAATAGTTTTGATTTAAAGCTTTCGTGACTGCAGTAATTCATATTCTTATATAAAACAATATATATTTTATTATTTTATTGTTTCCCTTCAACGTGACTTTACCGAAAGAGCTAAGGCTATATAATAATCAAATAGTTAATAATGAAAATTAATCAAAATTGGTGTTGTTATAACAATTCCATTGTTTATATTTATTTAAAGTTGCGCATTTTGATGTGACGTCACATTTCTCAAACCCCCCCTCCACCCCTTGTCACACATCGTCACAAATGTCTGACCTCCCCTCCCCAGGTGTGTGACGTCATTCATGGACGGCCCCTTGACGCCTCTCAGTGTCAGTCCAAAGCATGAGCCCCTCTGCGCACTTTTCGCAGCTTCTGTTCCATTCTCTTTGCCGGAATCGGTGATCATCCACGTGATGCAATGAAGGTTGGCACCTTTGGGAAGCCGAATTTGACGTTGAAAAGCAACGGCAACGTGCTTGAAGAAAAACACATTTCCTGCTATGACATACGGATGAAAGTTCTAGATTTGAAAATTTCGTGACTGCAAGGATCCATACTCTTTGGTTCTATTCGGTAAAGTCACGTAGGTAAAAAATAAAACGACAAAAATCACGACGTTTCGGCCACAACACAAGCGGCCTTCATCAGGTGAAGGAACCAGACACAAAATTCGTGATCTGATCCCATCCGTGAAGGATGTCATCCCTGACTTACAGTATCCCGGGGTTTACAAATTGAGTTGTACCTGCGGTGATTGCTATATCGGGGAGACGAAGCGACATGTCTCTGAACGAATTTGCGAACACAAATCAGATTTGAAACACGTCAGAACGAATTCTTCTGCCGTAGCTGATCACTGTTACAACGCTGTGGGTGATCACGATATAATTTTCTCCGATACCAAGGTTCTTTGCAAACCCACGGGTTTTTAACAGAAATTTGTTCACAAGGCAATTCAGATCTACAAACACAGACACAATTTCAACCGAGAAGATGGTTTCAAATTAAGCAACCATTGGAAAGATGTTCTAAATCGAACCAAACATTAAACTAATTTTCAATGGTACAGTATATTTTTTCAAGTAGTGGTACCCCAAACTTTCGCAGCTCTTAAAATTCCCTTTTCACACCATCAATAGGTAAACTCCCCCTCCCCCCCCTTGCCAACTGGCATGTTCACCTGCATGTACACCACCTCTACACCGTTCATCATGCTAAGTCGGCCAATTAAATACTAATTTTTATGCTAATTCCTTTGTCAAGGCACCTTAATGCCTCTCACACAGCTTAAAGGTCGCGGTCTGAGCTTGGCTGTGTTGCACTCCAGCGCTGTCTTCGAGACAGTCTGGTCCCTTCACCTGATGAAGGCCGCTTGTGTTGTGGCCGAAACGTCGTGATTTTTGTTGTTTTATTTTTTACCTACGTGACTTTACCGAATAGAACCAAAGAGTACGGATGAAACTGTTTACAGATACAACAGATTCAAGCGCGTAATTTGACCTCATTTATATCAAACGATCTTCGCCCGATTAAAGGAATACCCAATTAATGAGTCATTTATTACATGTGTAGTGACATCAGGGATGTCACTGTATGGTGCCGGCCCGAGAGGGCCGTGGCTTGCGATGCACCGTCATCGCGTACACCCCGTAGGCGGGTGTAGTACCAGCCCTAGCGGGGCTTTGTGTGCTCTGGGTTAGTGCGGGCACCTTGCATAGCGTGTCGTGGGGGCTCCCACAAGGGTAAATGGGAGAGTGTCAGCCCAGTTGCAGGGTAGCCCCTGGGCCATGGCACTCTGGTTGACCCCGTAGACACGTGATCCGGAGTGTCCACAGAGAGGCCCCCAGGTGAGGTGGCAAGGGGGCGATCACGTGTCCGGGGAGAGCTCTCGAGAGGGATTGAGAGAGAGCTGGAACGCTCGAAGGCGGGCGGGGCCAAGGGCGGAGCCAGCCCCGACCCAGGGGGATATAAGGTGGGTCCCTGAGAGGGACCGGGGTCACTGCATTCTACAAGCTGAAGCTCTACGTCCTACAAGCTGGAAGCTCTACAGGCATCGACACGTGGTCGGGACCCGGTGTGAGGGTCAGACCCTTCGTAGCTGTAACTCCTCCATTTAGGGTAGTTAGCTGGGTGGCCACCACCCTAGGCTGTATCTGGTGAAGGGGCAGCGTTACCCCTTTGTGTTACGTGTTGATGTTACAAATACATGTGTTGCCTCTAAAGAACAACGTCTGCGGCTCAGTTGGACTCACGACACGTGAAAGGGAGTCCACACGAGTAGTCCTAGCAAGGGAACTTTATTGTTCCAGTAACCCACCCCCAGTAACCCCCACCCCCAGTAACCCGCACTACCAGTAACCCGCACCCCCAGTAACCCGCACCCCCAGTAACCCGCACCCCCAGTAACCCCCACCCCCAGAAACCCCCACCCCCAGTAACCCGCACCACCAGTAATCCGCACCACCAGTAACCCATACACCCAATAAACCGCACACCAAGTAATCCACACCGCAGACACGTGGTTCCGTGTTCATACAATTATATTTGCTCATTTTTCATGGACAAAAATATGCGTACTAACAAGCAGTGGAAGATTAATGGCAAGGAAGCGCGTTGTGTAGAATTAACTTGTTTTCGTAGTTTTAACCAGAACTAATGATGCAACCAAAAAGTCAGTTATCCTTCTCGTCCGGTGTGCGCCTGCATGCCCGAGTGCTACTGTAAAATAAACACGTGGACGGGGAGTTTTTTTTTGTCTTTCCGAAAACATTGCCCGAGCGCGCACGCGTGACTGGCGTCTGCGCCTCGCGACCCTTCCGTGAACCCGTGCAGAGATAACTTGTGGCAGTTCTCTTCCTCTGCTCATTTGAGTTTGCTCGAAGAACAAACAGAACTGTGTAAACACGTGGA
Source organism: Petromyzon marinus (assembly GCF_048934315.1). NCBI lineage: Eukaryota > Metazoa > Chordata > Hyperoartia > Petromyzontiformes > Petromyzontidae > Petromyzon > Petromyzon marinus. The sequence goes on along the minus strand of NC_133691.1, from coordinate 8,832,369 downwards.
CTACCACACTACTGATCCCATTTTACGTTAAAGCCTGATGTGTACTTTTTTGAGAATTATTCAGCCGTGCCCTAATGCGCTGCAATTCAATTTGTATTTGAAACGTGCAAGGATGTGACCGCGTCTCTTGAGTGCTGCCTGTAAGCTAGTGTCCTGTCCAGCAGGTGAGAATTTCTTGAATTACGTCCTGTCTATCTATCTATATTTCGTGTAGTATTTGATATAAATTGCTAAGTGGGAAATCTAGTTCGCTCAGCAGAAAGCACAAAAGACCCATTGCGTTTCGCAGACTCCCCCCAAAAAAACCCTCTACACGTTCATCCGCAAAAGTGGCATCGCAGGGAAAGGCTACACATCACAGCAAATACGGAGAGTGAGTGGAATTCCAGCTCACCATTAATACAGCACGATTGTATTATTGCGCCTGATGGCAATCTGTTCAGTAGCTGAATGACAATGTCGAGGTCTGCTGGCCACGAGAGGGTTTCAGAGGAGAGTTCGTGTCGTTTTGCTCTTCCTCCTCCATTGAAGGAGCGCAGACTACAGTGGTTTATGATGTGGTCCATAGCAGTACCAACCCCACAGTGTGCGTGTAGAGTGGGGGAGTCATCTCCCTCCAGTACAGAGGCCCCTATACCTACGAACGAGTTGGGTTCCAGAGGTCTGTTCGTAAGTCGATTTGCTCATGAGTCCAACTTTACTCCTGTCGATTTCAAACATGTCGTACGGCATGTAAACCAAACAACCGGGAATGGCTTGAAAAGTTGCATAATCTCCTGTAGATGTAGATTCCACTGGTTATTCGTGTTCTGCAGATGTAGATGCCACCACCGCCATCTATTGAACTTACGACTCTCGGTCCGAACAGGCAAGTTCTCAAGTCGAATATTCGTAAGTTGGAGGAGCCCCTGTACCGTATTATCTTTCTCTAGTACGATGGGGGCTGCATCAGCCATGCTCTGACGTTCATTTCGAGGTTGCTGAGTTCACGAAGCACAGTGGGTGGGTCGCTTCAGCGGTAGCCTCGTGGCGCATATCTGATACCACGTTGGCCGCCGGTGAGTTATAGAAGCGGGCAGCGGCCGAAGCTACTTTGGGTGACCCATGGTTTGAGACCGGAGGAGAGAGCCGCGTCTGCCACGCGATGACTCCAGCGATGGTTGTTCGTGGCCGCGATCCGTGTGTCTTAACCACGAGGACTGCGTGTGGGCGTGCGTGGTCCACAACACATCCCGCGGACAACGTTTACAACGATTACAGAGGCATCCCTAATGCCCTTGTTATCTTGTTATTCGTATGCACGCAACCGTTATGCTGCGCTAATTAAAACCAAAACAGTTCACAGTAATGAAACAAAACCAAAAAAACATCGCTTGCTTTTCTGCATGGTGGAGCGGTGGTGCAGAGGTTAGTGCATTGCACTACGATTCTGGCAAATTGAGTTTGATTCCTGGCCATGGCTAATAATGAGTGGGGTGTGATCTCTACACCTGGACACCCCTTCACCAACGCTAAGTGACCAGCGTGGTGAATATTAAACACCCCCTCAAAACCCACGCGGCATGGGGAGGCCTTCATCCAGCAGTGGATTGACAAAGGGGCACACGTAATTTTGTTTTTATTAAACTTCATTCATGCAAAATACGATTTTTTAAAAAATAAATCCTCTTTCCGAAGCGTTTCATCATCTGTAATCACGTCCCTTTCCTATATTGTAGATCAGAATTCTAACGCGAGTGTAAAACCAAATCCAAAACACCGTGAGCATGTAACCCGAATCACGCACACGCAGAGGGTGCACGCGGCGGTCAATCCCAGGAACTCGGCAGCGCGTGGTGCTACAGCTGTGACCCACGGGCCGCTCGTCCTTGATGCGCCCAGGCCTCTAGGGGAAGGAGGCGAGTTTTAAACATGAGCTTCGAGCGCAGTTAAAGTAAACACGTCTAGAACTTCAAAGTCTGTACGAGCTACTCGCACATGCGCGCTGTTGGAATTCTAAACGTGAGGCGGGGAGAACAGATGTCAAGTATCCTGAAGGATGATCGCATGACACGATGTAACACAATTTTTGTTCCTGGGTCGTAAGTGTTATTTCGTAATTGCTTATGCCTAAAAAGTATAGAAAATAGCAATTATTCCTCCCAAACTTTGCTTTTGTGACCAGGACAGTGATTTTCAATGAGAAAACGGGCGAATGTGTGTCTTTTCGTTCACATAAAGTCAGAAAAAAACAACATATGAATCAAAATTCACATGTATAAAATTATCTGGACATAATAGCAGCAATTACTTCATGGATATCCTTCCCACCGCAGAGTATGTATGCTCGCTAACAGCACTTGCCCCAACAGTCTGTTAAGGCTACACGGGGGATCTTTGTCGTTGTATGTATATGTGTGTGCGAGCACACGCACCGAGGTGTTCGCTCACAGCACTTGCCCCAACAGTCTATTGAGGTTACACAGGGGATCTTTGCATGTGTTTGTGCACGCACCACTCAGTGTAAGGCAGCGTGGTTAGCGCCGGAGTGAGCTGAGTACACGTGCGAGTGATGTAACACTGGGGACGTCTGAATGGACATCGGCGAGACACTAAGTTCTGGGTTTCTTTTTGAGTTATTGTCCTGTGAAGGATAGAAGGCAGCTGCAGGCTGCCATCGGAGTCTGAATTGTTGTCGGAGTAAAAGAAAATCAATGCTCGCGAGGGAATTCGTGGCCGGTTGAACTTTTCATTCTCTGAGCTGTTTTTTGCCGGCTGCTTGAATTGGCCTCTTCACTAAGTGTCGAGATGGACTGTGAGAGATTTAGACAAAATAATTCGCTGGGAGGGTAAAACTATCACCAGAACTGCAGCAGTAAGAGCACGTGCATTGGTCTGTTGAACCTTTTCAGAGTTAGTCACCGCAGAGTCATTTGCTTTTTGTTCAGCTTTGTATGCCGCTCACATTTTAAAAGAATGATATTCAATTTGACAGCTGCTATTTCCTTCAATTCTGCCTCGATAACTTTTGAAATTTCCAGGAGCGAAATTGTGCACCGACAAAAGAAAAATGACCGCGTTCCTTCCCCTCCATGCAGGGGGAGGTCGGTTCACGAGCGTGGTGCCCCAATCCGTACTTGATGAGAAAACACAACAACAACAACAAACAATAACAAACAACAACAACAACAATGTGTGTACACACTTCTGTGCCGTGGTGTTGGAAACTCATGGTTTTCCATCCTGCACTGTTACTGAGCCCATTTGCAGATGCGATTTTTGTTTAAAAAAAATATTAATTTTAGCGAATGCTTTTACGCGTGACTTTCACAAAGTCAGAGCCACCAGAGATCCACAAGGCGCTGATGGAATGCTCAAGTGTAGTGACGGCATCTTCGATGTGAATCTCTACTTCGCGGTATTCGGGCCGAAAGTAAAACCAAAACAAAAAAACATTGTTAACGTACAATTTGTAATGTTGCGAGGAAACCGATATCGCGATAATCGTCATATCGTCATAGTGAATATCGTATGATTTATATCGTATCCTATAGTTTTCGCTCCTGTCGTGTTGTTTTTTTAAAAAATGTTTATTGTCGTAACGTTCTGACCTGCCCACCTTTACTGGACACCCGTGAAATCAGAGCATCCCAACCGGGATTCATTCTCACAGGAGGCAGGGGAATAATTGTGTATGTCTGTGGATGTCTGTCCACGTGGGAGGGGTGGGGCTGGGTGGAGAGGGGAGGGTAGGGAGGGGCTGGGTGGGGAGGGTGGGGCTGGGTGGGGAGGGGCTGGGTGAGGTGGGGCTGGGTGGGGCTGGGTGGGGAGGGGCTGGTCACCCCGTGGTGCCCTTATAAAACTCAACGTTTAACCTACTCACGCCGGCTTGTGCCCGCCCTCACAGTCGGGCATATTTGCGGAATACACCACGTGGTGGTGCCTCCGTTGACCCTGGCCATTGACCGAGCAACCCAACGTTCCTACCAGCTCCCTCCGCAGGAATGTGTTAGCTCATCGGATTCCTCCTGCATCATGAATAAATATTCTCATTTGATATCGTGGGACCTTTTTGCCAATATCAAAGTATTAAAAATAAGAAAAGGTTTTACCCTTCCTGGCAATAAAACAGGCGGCGTAAATATTTTCAAACACCAAATAGATAACTTTTGCAAGGAATCGTTTCTGCATTAACCACACACAGTACTTGTGGTGAACATGCCAAACAAACATCCTCTGATAATTATTATAAAAGCATTGTCTTTTAAACGGATTGCCCTACACCAGAGAGAGAGCAGCCTTATTTCGAAGGCCTTCTTTAGAAGGCTGTTTCCGGTACCTTATTTGGGTATCTAGGTGGTGTTTGAGCATCTTAACACAAGGCCGTAGCCATGAAGTCAACATTGGGGGGGACCAAAGCTTCCAGGGGGTCTTGCCCCCCCCCCCCCAGAAAATAAATAAATCTAAATTTGAAAAACGAATTTCCTGCCATTTCCTGCCTAAAATATTTTAAAAAATGACGAACACATTGGATGGACTTATTTTTAACAATAATGTCTAATAGTGTATTGTATTACATTGCTCTGTTTTTTCTTTTTTTACATTTCCTTGTTTCATTGTACGTAACGGCAGAGATTAGGGATTAATAAAGTACAACCATAACCACAATAATATAAACAGAAATACATTTTATAGCAATATATTGGGGGGACATTTTTAGCAATATTTTAATATTGGGGGGGGGGGGGTGTCCCCCAATATATATTATAATCACGGCCTTGTCTTAACACCACCTCTGTTATTGCCAGAAGAGGGTTAAAGCCCTATTCTTACTTTTCATATTCTCATTTGATTCTGCGTCCTCGTGGGATTGTGACGCTGCTGATGATGTTGATGATGACGCTGATGGTGATTTTTGGGGCCGCAACTCCATTGGTCGGCGACCCCGTTAGGTGCACCGCCCACCGCGCGGTGACCACGCCCCCCAAGTCTATATAAGGCGGCGCGTGGGGGTGTGACGACTCGCGGTGCCTCTCGCTGTGCGCGCGGTGAGTTGTGTGATGGTTTTTTTAATTGTTATTTTTTAAACACGCATAAAACATATATTACGATGTTATTGTTCATTTGGCTGAGTGGTTGGTGCTCGTGCCACGTAAATAATCGCGGGTTTTAAGCAAATGAAATGTCTCACTGGCGGGTGATGGCTATCATCACCCTAGGAAGGGCGATAGAATAGGTACCGCGTTGTGGGAAGTGAACAGTAGAGTTGTGCTGTATTATGGGGGAGAACCGACGCACGCCATAAGAACGTTGGAATGTATACCACTGGCGCAGGGGCTGTCCAGCGCTCGCATTTGAACGGGCAATTGTTATTGATGTGGATATGAACATTAATCCGTGTTTTGTTTTTATTTAAATTAGAAATGTAGATGGTCGTTATTACAATGTTATACTAGTACAGTACTTGCAGACGTGCAATATCGACACGAACACTGTGTAAGGACCCTGGGGCGCCACGTGAAGCCCACCGCTCCGCTACATGCCCACCACACCGCTACGTTCCCACCGCTCCGCTACGTGTCCACCGCTCCGCTACGTTCCCACCGCACAGCCACGTGAAGCCCATCCCTTCGCTACGTTCCCAGAATTGCAAGCATCCCAGCGGCACTCAATTGGGTTCTAGAGGCGGCATATTCTCGACCTGGCAACGCGATTTTTTTTGGCTTACTTTTATCGCTCTTTCAGCCACTTGTGTCACTGCAAGGGCTTCTTGCGGCCACGGTAGTTGACCGCGTTTACGCAGTTGGTGAGCGAAGACCCAAAACGTGAAGCAGCAGCCCTGCCGATGTTGTTCACGGTTCATCGTTAACACCGAGGTAGGTATGTGTGTGTGTGTGAATATCTTGAAGCTGCAGTATTCGAAAGTCCTGTTAAATAAAAGACAAAGTTTGTCTACGGCAGGTAAACCAAGGAAGGTGTGTGATTGTACATTTGCTTAACCGGTTTAAAGTTTAACAACATGCAAACAATGCACGCCGTTCAAGTGAATATTTGGTCAAGAGAGGAGCCACAGGAACGGTTCAGACAACGCTCGCCACCGATGTTAGCCGTGGCCGGGAATCGAACTCGGATTGCCGGGCTCAGGGGGGGAGGGTGTGATAGCTCCTCTGCCACCACTCCAGCCCTGACTCGCCACAGTTTAATCTGCGTTAAGGGCAACCTTCACAGACATCTCACTCCAGGGTGTAATATTGTGCGCGAGCTACCAGCGATGAATAATTACGTTGTTTTCGAACAGAATGTTGACAAACAAGACGAAGGGCGCGCATTTCATTACACAACATCCTTTTTGAAGGAATGCAAGACACCAAATATGGATTGTGCGTAAAAACATCGTGGGCAACAGCACAGCTGAATGGATGTTTGCGGATGCGCGCATCATTCCTCTCTCGCGCGAACCATGCCTCGCGTGCTTGCGCCGCTCCAGTCAACGTTCACGTCGCTTTCAAAAGCACGCCCGCCCTCTTTGTGCTTGAGCAGGCCGGCTCCCGCAGGAAGACACGCCATGGAGAGGACGAGCTTACACGACGAGTACACCCTCTCCTCCTCCCCTCGGCTCACGCTCGCGCTATTGGCGCTCGGCCTGCTGCTCGCGGTCGCCTTAGTCCGACGCCGGCGCTCCGCGCGTCGGCGCCACGGCGGGGCGAGGCCCCTCCCGGGCCCCGTCCGCTGGCCCATCGTCGGCAACATCCTCCAGCTGTGGCCCGACCCCCACCTCAAACTCACCAGGATGTGCGATCGCTACGGCGACGTGTTCCGCGTTCACCTCGGCTCCGTGCCCGTGGTGGTCCTCAGCGGCCTGGAGACGATCAAGCGGGCGCTGGTGAAGAACGGCGACGCGTTCGCGGGGCGGCCGCCGTTCTACTCGCTGAGCTTGGTGGGAAACGGAGACACGCTCACGTTCACCCGCGCGTACGACGGCTGCTGGAAGGCGCACAAGAGGCTGGCTCGGAGCGCCCTGCGGAACTTCTGCGCCGCGCCGGCCCGCCGCGAGGGCTACGCGTGCCTGCTGGAGGAGTGCGTGTGCGAGGAGGCCGAGCGGCTGCTGCTCGCCTGCAAGGGCGGTGGAGCGCAGCCCGGCGGCTTCGACCCCGTGCCCTCCATCACGTGCGCCGTGGCCAACGTGATGTGCGCGCTCGTGTTCGGGAAGCGCTACCCGCACGGGGACCCCACGTTCCTGCAGATCGTGGGGTTCAACGAAGAGGCGTCGCAGCTGTCGGGCGCCGGGAACCTGGTGGATTTCTTTCCGTTCTTGCGTCACGTGCCGAACGCTCAGCTAAGGGCGCTCAAAGTCCTCTCGGCCAGGCTCTTGGCTTTCATGGAAGGCCACATCAAGGAACACTACAGCTCCTACCAAAAGGTGCGGTGATGCCAATGGTTGTGTTTTGATTTAGAAATTAAATAACCGTCGCTCTCTGATGTGTTTTCGGGTTTTTCCTGCGCGCCGTTTGACATGATGCCCGACGTTTTGCTTCACATGCTGTCGTAATCGTCGTCAGGCCACCGTCATCACCACCACAACCACCAATAGCCACCCTGGCTGGAACCTCTGCCTCTACCATCACGATCACAATCGCCACCTGACCACCACAACTATTCCCACCGCAATCATGACTCGCAGCAGCAGCAGCAGCACCACCACGACGATCATGACCTCCACTTGCATGACCACCAGAACCATCGTTTCCTCCAGACTCCGATGCTGCTGTTGCGCAGTAGCCCCTTCCCCACGTCTCTGTCGCATTCCTCTCGCGGCCGTCCTCCATCGCTGTTCTACCCACGGGCCGTGTCCCGCTACCACCCCCCGCCCCCATCCCGTGCCGACGTTGAATGTTTGAATGTGAACGCCGGTGCAAGTCGGTGTGACGTTGCGCTGCGTGGTGCAGGGCCACGTGCGCGACATCACGGACGCGCTCATCGCCATGTGCGCCGAGCAGGAGCACGCGCTGCGCGAGGTGGGCCTCAGCGACGAGCGCGTCGTCGCCACGGCGCTCGACATTTTCGGTGCCGGTGAGCAGTGCACCACGTTGTGGTCGCTCGGTTCACCCGCGAAAGCCTCGCCCGTGGCTCGAGACTTTTTGTGTTGTTGTTGTTGTTGGGGGTGCCGGTGAGCAGTGCACCACGTTGTGGTCGCTCGGTTCACCCGCGAAAGCCTCGCCCGTGGCTCGAGACTTTTTGTGTGTTGTTGTTGGGGGTGCCGGTGAGCAGTGCACCACGTTGTGATCGTTCGGTTCACCCGCGAAAGCCTCGCTTGAGGCTCAAGATTTTTTTTTCCAGGAGGGTTCCAGCCAAGTATTTTTTTTTTTTGCAGTAGGGGAACGACGCTGCCTCTGCTGCTGATGCGCGATCCCAACTGAGTAATTTACGCAGCGTTTGGCCAACACCAGCTCCGTTGTGTGTGTTTTTTTTAATAGCTATGGGAGGGCATCTGACGTATGTGAGTGTGCCCAAAGTGCGTGTGTGTGTGTGTGTGGCGTACGTCGTGCGTGCATATCCATAACATCTCCCGTTCATTGTAATCGGCTGCTCCGTGGTCGATTACTCGGGGGCCCTTTAAAAATGCTGCCACCCCCTCCCCTCCCACACGCGCTGCTGCCTCGCGTAGGCAGGAAACCTCTCACCAGCCACGCCTGGCGTGACGCGGGCAGTGATGCCGATGACGTCACCAAGCCCCGCCCGTCACCTCCCGTCCAGCGGCACACGTAGGAACGGAGGCGAGATCGGTGTTTTTTTTTTTTTCTCTCTTCCCAAACTGTGGTCGAAGAATCGACGCGGTAATCGCTTGGGTAATCGATTACTTGCATGACTTGATTTCCCAATGTCTAGTTTGGTGTATCTGGCCGAAGGTAGCCTTCCCCAGTAACTCCAGAGCGGTGCTTGGGCTGGGAGCACGCGAGGCACGCGGGCAGGAGATGGGCTAGGAGCACGCGAGGCACGCGGGCAGGAGATGGGCTGGGAGCACGCGAGGCACGCGGGCAGGAGATGGGCTAGGAGCACGCGAGGCACGCGGGCAGGAGATGGGCTAGGAGCACGCGAGGCACGCGGGCAGGAGATGGGCTAGGAGCACGCGAGGCACGCGGGCAGGAGATGGGCATGTAAGATAAACGCGCCCGGCTCCCCGTAGCAACTACAGCAACGCGTAGCAGAGCGCACAATCGTACGTGCGATTCATCGCAGGTAGGCTGACGCCTGCTACGGGCAGCTAAGGTGTAGAGCACACGGAGCAGGTGCCGCGGCCGCTTCCGTCCGCAGCGGCTCGACGTGGCCATCGTCCCCCCCCCCCCCCCCCCCCGGACAGCCACCGGTGAGCTCAGTTCCCTGTGCGCTCCACGCAGGCTTCGACACGATCATCACCGGCTTGACGTGGTGCCTTCTCTACCTCTGCATCCATCCCGACGTCCAGCACAAGCTGCAGCGAGAGATCGGTGAGGTGCCGAGCTTCCGCTCGTGACAAACGTGGAATTCCCAATCGTGATACGAATGATGATGATGATAATAATAGCGTAGTATCTTTGGTGACCGCGATGTCACTCTTCACGATGCGAGGCCTTGTAAAACTTCACAATATGACTTCATATCGCTGTATCAGTTTGCAATACGTTTGCAATACACGTTTTTTTTTATTGTAGTGTCTTTGCGCTTTTGCTGTGCTTCCAGTACAAATAAGGAGTGCCTATAAGCTCTTTAACTTCAGTTAGCTAATTAGCAATGATTTCTATTTTTTATTCACGTCATTATGTTGGTCATCGTGCGGTGTAAGGTATAAAGATGTTGGTGTTGTGCCATCTCTCCAAGATCGCTCAAGCCTCAAAACTAAAGTCTAACTCTATACGTTTAAATTGCATATTTATATTTGGAAGAATATATTGGCTAATGACACGACTATATATAGGGATAATGTCCTTCATATTATACTATTTTTAACATTTGCAAAAACATACAATTTCTTATAAAAAGTACAAAATAATCGGCTCTGGTAGCGCAAGCACCTAAGGACGTAATTTCACTCGAATAATAACGCAATTTCAACGTAAGCAGCTGCGCTTATTTGCAACGTGTGCACCTTTGCAGATGAAACGATCGGCAGGGACCGCACTCCGAGGTTCGAGGATCGCGCGAACCTGCGACGCGTGGAGGCCTTCCTCACCGAGATGTTCCGCCACTCCGCGTTCGTCCCGTTCACCATCCCGCACAGGTGCCCGGGGCTTCGCCGCCAACCCTCAGCACCTCGCCACTGGGAACGCACGATGCCCTCCGACTCTGGGCACCCCGATAAAGGAAGTCAACCCGCACTCTTTGGTTCTATTCGGTAAAGTCACGTAGGTAAAAAATTAAAACAACAAAAATCACGACGTTTCGGCCACAACACAAGCGGCCGTCATCAGGTGAAGGGACCAACCTGTCCAGCAGACAGCTTCAAATCTAAAGAAGTCAACCTGGTTGCATAATGGGTTTGACATTTTTTTTTTATAATGGATTTAAAAAATCGCGTTGGTCACGTACAAAGCTGCGATGGGTTTGGTTGAGCGGTTCGTCAACATTTTTTGTCTGGTGGTCCGACCCCGGTCAAGGTCACCGCTGTGCCTCCGTTGAGCTTACAAAGTTGGCGGTGGTTCCCAATGCTCCCTTACCGGTTTGGCCGCGGGTTCTCCGCAGTCGCGTTCCGGGTTTTCCCTTGGTTTCGTGAAACTGGCGACCGGATCTAGCGTGATGATGGGTCACGCGCATTGAGTCCCGTGGGTCTGTAGCTTTCGGGGAAGCTTGACTCCTGGTGTTCAGGGTGCCTCTGAATATCCAGATTTGTCTCAAATGCTCTTCAATTCAGACCTCACCGTCCAGTACGAGGGACGTAAGATGCTAACAACTGTGGGAGTTCTCCGGTCGGCACGACGCTATTTGCTTGTACCGTGTTCACAGCACGACGCAGGACGTGGTGCTCAATGGCATGTTCATCCCTCGGGACACGTGCGTGTTCGTCAACCTTCACCAGGTCAACCACGACCCGTAAGCCCCGGGGACACCAGAAACTCATACACACACACCAAGGCAGCATGCCACTGTATGCTGCTTGCACATGCATGCCACTGTCACGCGCAGGGAAATGAAATCCACCGGCGAGACTGTGTCGTGAGGCGGAGTAGATTATTCTCGTATCGGGTGACAGACTGAACACCGAAAGAGATTTCCGTTTGTCAGAGCAGTATTTACCGAACCTCGGAGCGAAATGCAGCGAAAAAGCTTCCCTCAATGACGCCCCGCAAAAAAATATGCGGACGTGCGTGCATCTCTGACAACGCCAGAGTGCTGTACTCCACGAGTCCCAAGTTCGTGCCTCTCCCCGCAGAGCACACCCTGACCCTCGTCTTTGCACGCTCCTCGTGTCCGATATGCTGCATTCAGGACCGTATGGAGCGACCCCGAGCGGTTCGATCCGGACCGCTTCTTGTCGCACGACGGAAAGGAGGTGAACAAGGAGATGGTGGAGAAGGTTCAGATCTTCGGCCTGGGCAAGCGCCGCTGCCTGGGCGACATGGTGGCGCGCCAGGAGCTCTTCGTGGTCCTCGTCACGCTGCTCCAGGGGCTGTCGTTCCGAGTGCCGCCCGGCACGCCAACGCCGAGCGTCGCCCCGCAGCACGCCCTGGTGATGAAGCCGCCGCGCTTCCACGTGTGCGCGTCCCCGCGGGCGTGAGCCGACGCTCGCCTGCGCTTGCCGGGCGGGCTCTGGGGAGAGGCTGTGGGATTGCGAGAGCCAGCTTTTTTTTTTTTGCCGGGCGATTGAACAGTTCGGGTGTGTGTGTGTGTGTGTGCGGCCACAGCGACAAATGCACAATGGGGCAACGAAGTGAAAGACTGCAGGGAGTCTTGATTACAGGTGCGTGTGTGTGTGTGTGTGCACGTGCGTGTTTTTTGTAGAGACGCACAGTCGCCCCGGCCATTGTCTTAGGGCACAACATCACGCTCGGAACTCGCGCTCATTCCCCCCTCGTGCCAGAGTCTTGGGATCTTGCTGAGCTGTGCTTGCTTGCACCGTCATGCTCCAGTGCAGAACAATTTAGACGATGTTGTTTTGGGCAGCTCTTTTGGCAACAACAGAAGGATGTTTTCGAGTTCCCTCTTCGCAATGCGCAATACGATTTTTGTTTCACTGTGGAGAGACCACGGAGGGCACCACAGAGGGCACCACCTGCAGTTTGCGCAGGGCACAAGTGAGATGTGAACAAGCTCAATGTTGTTCTTTTTTACCAACCTCAGAATCAGAATATTTATTGATATTGGAGAAATCCAATGAGCTAAAATGCTCGAATCGGATGAGCTATGAAGGTCTTTTTCACAGATGTCAGAACATTACAACAAACAATACAAAAACACGAGATAGGAGTGCAACCCGAAAGGAAAGGTAAACATATCACAGGGCCAAAAAAATACAAATTGAAATAAACAATGTTTTACCTTACCAGGTAAAGCCCACTGAGGTATTAAATTATTTTTCAGAAGCGACCTGGCCACAAATGGATAGCTCAACAAAGTGGCTTATCATGTGGAAATTAGAGCAGCAAAATTATCTAAATAGTTTAAATGCATGTTTCTCAGCCACGTCGAAGGCTTGTTTATCAACCCGTCATCTCCACAATAGAATGCCACTGCTCCTGTGCCACAGTGATGGACTATAATGCCCTTCCCATTGACATCCAGTGTTAGCTCCATTTAAATTACATTTTGGCATACGAATCATTTTGGGTCCCGCAAAAATCAGGTCAATAATTATTATTTTTCAGTGCGCCCACTCGTGATCCCGACAGCAACGCGCCGCCCGCCCAGACTCGCGCCAACAAGCGCCAGCAGCAGCAGGCGGCGATCAACACGATGGGCGCCACCCCACCGGCCAAACGACAGCCCCCGGGGGCGTCCGCCGCAGTCGCGCGTGGCGACGACGCCCTCCGGTCAGCCGTCGATCCTCAGCTTCTTTGCCAAGGCGAGCCCGCCCACGCAGTGAATTTTACGTGTTTATGTAATTTTCCAACTTTTTACGAAACTTAGTGTCCCCGAGTAGCTCTCGACGAGGCCAATCGATTGACCACTAGTTTTGTTGTCGGTAAGGCGACAAGACTCATGTAGCCACGCGGTTTTTCCCACCCCGGGGCAGTGATGGGACCCTGGGGTCCTGCCAATTGCTTCATATGGTGGCAATATGTTCAGGAGCTATATTCCAATGTCGAGGTCTACCAGCCATGAGAGGGCATTGGGAGGGAATTCGCGTAGTGTTGCCGGTGAATAGTTACATTGAAATGAAAAGCTTATTTAAAGACTGAACCAGCCATCGGAGTGCAGTCAAACTATCGACGACACGAGAGTGAAAATACAGACGGTGGGCACAACATTACTCGTGATCAGTTTAACACCGTAGGCTCGTGATGCTCTGACAGCAGAGAGGAGACAGCAGAGAGGAGTTGGGTGTTAGAGAGAGGGGATCTGGGATCCCGGAGCACCACACCACCTCGACCGCACCAAAGAGCGCCGGTTTCTTAACGGGCCGAGACGAACGTCAAATGAGTTTAACCCAAATGCGCGTGGCCATCAGCCACCGCCCGCGTGCTCCACAACGCCGCGGTGAGGAGCAGCCGGCCGCGGGGCGCCGACGTCTCTCTCGCCGTCTGGAACGCTCTTCCTTTTGATATTAGGTAGCCACTGGAGCTATGTTCTTTTAAATCTAGCTTGAAAATGTATTTCTTTAGAACAGTTTTTTTTGTGATTAGTTTGTTATCCGTCTCCCGCATCTCCAATTATCACGGTTGGCTACGTACGGTGCGAAAGAAGTGACTTTACCGAAAGAACCAAGAATATGAATCACTGCGGTCACGAAAGCTTTAAATAAAAAATCATACTAATTTCGTCCAGGTATTGCGTGTTTTGCAGGGTTCTCAAGGAATGGGATCACAATGTATTATTATTGTTTGCTGTACAATCGCATATGCAATTACAAAACATTCCATATATTTTTTCTTGAATAAAAATTATCCGGTGATATATAATTGTATCAAATGTGTTTTGTGTCATATTTACACCTACATAATTGAGCAGAGCATCACCAATGTTATCGTCAAAAGAGAAAGTTACAAGTGATCATTGTTCACAAGCGAGCATTGTCTCCAAGGGGGCATTGTTTACACGCAAGCATTGTTTACACGCAAGTATTGTTTACAAGCAAGCATTGTTTACACGCAAGCATTGTTTACAAGCGAGCATTGTTTACAAGCAAGCATTGTTTACAAACGAGCATTGTTTACAAGCGAGCATTGTTTACAAGCGAGCATTGTCTCTAAAGGGGCATTGTTTACAAGCGAGCATTGTTTACAAGCGAGCATTGTCTCTAAAGGGGCATTGTTTACAAGCGAGCATTGTCTACAAGCGAGCATCAATGGTTCATTGACCTGGTGGAGTTTAGCGCCGCCGAGTGGATGGTCAGGGCACACGCCAGGGGGTTATTTGCTCCGGCAGTCGAAGGGCAGGTTCGCGATTATTTCAGCTCGGTCGCGGTTCCATGCTGCTGCTGCTGCTGTTTGTGGGAACCACTCCACACCGTCTCCGAGTTGCACTCCCAGAGGAAACGACACCAACTGAATGCGGCAGTGTTCCACGTCGTCAGTCAGCTCCGACCTCCTTCGTTCTGACCCGCGTTGTACGCGTAATGACAATAGAACCTGCATGGGGCCGTCCATAAATGACGTCACGCGATGTTGGACAATTTTTGACCCCCCCCCCCTCGTCACACGGCGTCACAAAAAGTCAGACCCCCCCTCAAATATGACGTCACAAAACTCTGCCCCCCTCCCCCCCCAAACAATATTTTCATTTTGAAAATAAAACATGCTTCAAATCGCCTTAAACTATTGTCATTGTAGTGCGTATTTAATGTGGCGGTGCACTCTGATGTTTTAGGAGAAAACATTTATTAAAAAGTCTATTTGATTTAGTAGAACGTGTTGTCTATATTTATTTAAAGTTGCGCATTTTGATGTGACGTCACATTTCTCATACCCACCCCCCTTCTCGTCACACATCGTTACAAATGTCTGACCCCCCCCCCCTAAGGTGCGTGACGTCATTTATGGACGTCCCCCATGCGGTGAGAGTGAACTAGTGGCCACGGGAGATAATGCCAGGGATATAATAATAGATGTTACCCTTTCTGGCAATAAAACAGTTGTGTCAAGATGTTAAAACACCAAACAGAATCCTTATTCAAGGAATCATGTCTGCTTTAACCACACATAGTACTTGTGGTGAGCATGCAAGTAAAAAACATCCTCTGACAGTATATGCGTTGTCTATGAAGCTGATTGGTCCACACCAGAGACAACATTTTGACACCTGTTTTATTGCCAGAAAGGGTAAAACCTATTATATTTTAAAACTGACAAGAGAGGTCCCATATTTTAATGACAGGGGTATCAGTTGTGAGTGCGATGGGACTGGTGGCTACGGGAGGTAATGACAGGGGAGTCAGTTGTGAGTACGAAGGGACTGGTGGCTACGGGAGGTAATGACAAGGGTATCAGTTGTGAGTGTGAAGGGACTGGTGGCTACAGGAGATAATGACAGGGGTATCAGTTGTGAGTGCGATGGGACTGGTGGCTACGGGAGGTAATGACAGGGGTATCAGTTGTGAGTGCAAAGGGACTGGTGGCTACGGGAGGTAATGACAGGGGTATCAGTTGTGAGTGCGGTGGGACTGGTGGCTACGGGAGGTAATGACAGGGGAGTCAGTTGTGAGTGCGAAGGGACTGGTGGCTACGGGAGGTAATGACAGGGGTATCAGTTGTGAGTGCAAAGGGACTGGTGGCTACGGGAGGTAATGACAAGGGAGTCAGTTGTGAGTGCGAAGGGACTGGTGGCTACGGGAGGTAATGACAAGGGAGTCAGTTGTGAGTGCGATGGGACTGGTGGCTACGGGAGGTAATGACAGGGGTATCAGTTGTGAGTGCGATGGGATTGGTGGCTACGGGAATGATCGAGAAGGGGGCGTGGCCAGGTGACGGAAGAGGACCGTGGAGCCTGCCGGTGGAGCGAGCGTCCAGACTCAGCGAGAAGGTTCGGGAAGGGGGGGCGTGGCCTCGTGTTGGTATATGAAAAGTAGATGAGCGGGAGGCTCGGGCCTGTTTGCGGTGGAGTCTTCGCCTGATGTCAAGTGAAAGTGTCTTCAGTAAAGTGACATCTCAAGAGAAGTGTGTCGAGTCGTCCTTACATACGTATTCGCGTCCCATATTAGACTCAAATATCGAGGTTACTCGCAACCTGTACCTAACATGTTATTGTTTTCTCCTGCAGCCCCATTTGCTTCTCGCACTACGTTAGCGCGTGTTTGTTTTTAGCGATTCGCGTGCGTTTCGTTTACTGTCGGTGCTGCAATATTCCCGAAGGACAGGAATATTCGATACTGGCAAAAAGGTCCCATCTTTGTAGCCGCTCACCCCGAGCTATGAATGCCCTGATAGTGGCATTGTCCTTGTGCTGTTCGCCTCTTGGCGTTCTCTGGTCTGACACTGGTGAGACTAGGCCCTAAAGAAGGCTGTCTCTGGTCTCGGCCAATCAGTTTCAAAGACAATGCATCATATATTATCGGGGCATGTTTGGTTGCATGTTCACCACAAGTACGTGTGGTTAATGCAGACAATGCTTGCAAAATGTTTTTATTTGGTGTTCGAACATATTAACACCTGTTTTATTTCCAGAAAAGGTAAAAGGCTTTATGGTTAGGGGTGGCTTTGTCTTCGTCCATTAAAATCTTCACCAGTTATACTCCAGCGGCCTCGCTAGAGGGGGCTATTGGCAGCAACTTTGAAAGTTTATTTAAATCTCTACTCTTTGGTTCTTTCGGTAAAGTCACGTAGGTAGAATAGAATAAAAACTAAAAATAATATATAAAATATGTAATTTTTTGTTTTATAAAATAAAAACAAAAAATAATACATAAAATATATAATTTTTTGGTTTTATAAAATAAAAACAAAAAAGAATTTAAAAATATATATTTTTTTGTTTTATTTTATTTTCTACCTACGTGACTTTACCGAAAGAACGAAAGAGTATGGATTCCTGCAGTCACGAAAGCTTCAAATCAAGGTTGAATTTAAATCTGTGCTCGCACGAAGACCGACACGCCTTGTGTTGTTGGCCAGCATAGGGCCCACTCAGCGTAGGCGAGTAACTTCAAAATCAGAGCTATAGCACAGGGACACGTTTGAATTCGGAGGAGCGCTGTCATTGCTGTGTGGGGCTTGCATCGTACGGATGTCATACAGCGCTGCACCAGACGTCCGTATGATAACAGGTCCTTGCAGGGTGGGCTGGTAGGAACATTGGAAAAACATTTTTTACACCCAACAGCACGAGATTTCACTTCGTTAAAGTATTGAAAGGGGACGGACGGACGGACACATTAATCTATTGCAGGCTGGTACACTCAGTTTACAACTTCGTTCCTACCAGTATAAGAATTGATTTCACCCTTTCAGGTGTTAAGATGTTAAAACGCCAAACAGAAACCTTTTGCAAGGAATCATGTCTGCATAACCACACATACTTTGTTGTTTTTTCCTGGATTTTCTGTTGCGCGTAGTCACTTTAAGATGCTTTCTCGTTCATGTTTTTTTGTTTGTTTGCGGTTGCACCCGAGTCAAGAGCCGAATGGCTCACAGGGCTATGCCAAATAAATGAAACTGAAAACTGAAAAACTTGTGGTGAACATGCACACGAAAAACACGCTCTTGTAATATACGATGCATTGTATTTAAAACTGATTGGTCCACACCAGAGACCGCCTTCTTTATGGCCCAGTGTCAAACAGTGTTATGAGTTGAGTTGAGCTTGGTTGACCTTAAAACGGCAAATTTAGAGGATTATTTAGGATTTTAGCTCCTAGCCTTCTGCTTTGCTGTCATCGAATTCCTCTGATCCATCGCGATATTTAAGGCACTCTACACACATCCTATAGGAGCTTGAGAGCTTATCATCTCCCGAGTGGCCGCAGGTAAGAGAGATACCGTTTGTGGGTGCCACTTCGCGGCGGATACTCGCGGGGAACAGGAGCGAGTGCTTGAGTGCGGACTGCTGTTCCATCATCAACATCATTATCACCAGTGGCATCAACACCATCACCGTAGTCATCATCGCCATCGTCGATCCGCTGCTTGATAGACTGTGGCCACGGATAAAAGGAGTCACGGATGGTAATGTCACAGATAAGAGGAGATCAACGCTGTCATTCATAGGGACGCATTCCACGCGGGTGGAAATATTGATAGTGCGAATCTGCAAGGAATTTCACTTCACTAACTCAGGTAGTACGATAAGCAAAACCTGCTGCCGGCGGCACTTTGCCACTTCCCACGGCCTCACAGTGCACCTAGCCTGGCACAGGCTCTGCGGTGACACCGCCGTCGCCCTAAGTGGCGAATGACGGCCGTTGGTGTTGCACTTTTGTGAGACTCGAGTCCGTTGATCACAGCCGCTGACGGCAGCGCGTCCGTCCCATTGTGCGTTGCCCAGCGCTGTACACGCGGGTGCGTGGGTGGCGCGTGGCACGTGCGTCGGTGGCACGTGCGTGGGTCGCGCGTGGGTGGCGCGTGCGTGAGTCGCGCGTGGGTGGCGCGTGCATGAGTCGCGCGTGAGTCGCGCATGCGACTCAGAGCGAACTTCGTGGATTTAACGTCGTTCGCTCGTCGCGACACCACCGCCACCCTCACCGCCACCCTCACCGCCACCGCCGTGCGGGCCGCCGCCGACCGTAACGCGACACCCAGCTGACTCCGCTAATCGCCCCGTTTCTCGACTATTTTTGGCACCGGAATGAAATGTAGTTTTGACAAAACTCCCTAATTAATTTACCACACCGCATGCGCTCCTCTTCTTTAGTAATTAGGGCGCGCTTGTTGCGTGCTGATAACTCATTTAGATGATTCGTTACCCGCCGCCCCGCCACTTTGGTTTCGTGCATTCTCGAGGTGGCCGCAAAGCCCAACGCGAGACCCACAAACCTTGCCGCAGGCGGGGCAGGTGGTACCTGGCGGGTCGGGTGGGTTACAGGGTCGGTTCAGCCGCAGCACGCAGCTCGCTCGCTCGCTCCTTGCGCTGCCCAAGTTTCGCTCTCCCCGCCGGAGACGCTCGGAGCGCTGCACGTCCTCGCAGGCCGCGTGGTCTCGAAGCCAACGACGCTGCTCCACGTAGGGCAGCGGCGTTACCCTCCGATACGAATGTTCCACTTTCTTACCTATTTGAGTGTCACGCAGCCCTCCTCCCTCCTGCGCGCGGCTCTTCACGTTGCTACCCCGCCGCAGGCGTGAAGAATGTCTGCTTCACGGATTGGCCTCATGCGTCATGATTATTATAATTGTCGTAACGACAAGAGTTGCACGTTGTTTAGTCACCCTGTGAGGGCAGGGCTGTGCTTCAACCTGCCATAGGAATGTGGAATACACCCACCCCCCCACAAACGGCTGAAGAGCACCAACAGAGATGATAATCATTCAGCACTTTTAAAATAAATCTAACATTTAACCTTTTAAAACTGGCTTTTAATCAGGATTTTCTTAACGTGTTATTTCATTACGTCTTTGCTGGAAATTTGTCACGTAATTTCATTTTGCGTACAATTTCACTTGTATTGTGCATGCCTGTAAAGCACTATGTATTGCAGGTTTTTTTGTTGCAGGAACAGTGCTATAGAAATAAAGTTTGATTGATTGATTGATGAGAATGGGCCAACACTGGTCGTAGTCAGGCGACACGCGCACCGTGTGTTGCAGTGCTCACCTTGTCCCTTGAGTTCTGGGTGCCACTGATGAATCCTAAGCCACCACCAGGAGTGATGAAGATTGTGCCATGATTGGTCAGTATGGGGATACCATTGCTACACTGGGTTGCAGCGAAGCATCAGGGATTGACTAAGTGCCAGGATGTTGATTTTGTACAAGAGGCCACCACTCTGTTGAGGTTTAATGCAGTGACGTCACAAGGGGGTGCGAACCGCACCGAGTGACACCGTCAGAGGGAGTGACACCAAAATTACTGTCTATAACATTTTTGTTGCAGTGTTTCAGCAGACATTTTTTTATTTTAAAAATATTCCTGTAGTTATCACAACAAAAACATTTTTCGTAAGCCCTGCTTACATGTACCGTATCAATATACCTACAAGGCTAAAACTCTAATTTACTTTTTGAACCTTCGAATGCGCTCCGGTCAGAGCCGCCATTGTTACCCAACTGCAGTGACGCTTCGAGTCACGTGGTTTCGTCTGCACGCGCTACAAGCACGCGCTGTTGTGTTCGTCGATGCTCGTGTTTTTATAGTCGCTGATCTTGTAAAAAAAATGGGTGTTTTAGCTACAATATTGTGGTAATTAGTATTTGTGAACCTATATCAATAACTTTATGAAGAATGAAGTAGTCATTAAAGAAAAAGGAGACAAATAAAAAACAGGCTTCCACTCCGTTACTAATAATGTTGTAATTCAATGTAGAAAGATTTTACAAAACAATTATGTTGTTAGTATTCATATAATCTAAGAAATATTACATTTAAGCAATTTACAACTATATCACATATTATTCCATGATTAAAATTGATAATAAACTTACATGTAGAACAATTGTCTCCATATATATAAGGCTGAGTTGTGATTGTGTGTGTCTGTTCAAAATGTTTAGCGTACCTCCCGACATGCAACAAACTGGAAATTTGCCATATGGGTACTTTCCAGACTGTACACCATGCAAAAATTATAAAAATACACTTTTTTTGGGGAGGGGGGGGGAGCTCAATAATGCATAGATTTTTTGCACGGCAAGTGAGCTGTGACGTCAAATCTGTCACGTGACCCGCGCATGTGGAAGCGTAACGCATTGTAGTGTAGTGGTTAGCGCGCCGTGCTACGAACCCGGCTACCCGAGTTCGATTCCCACTCACGGCCACCACTGGTGACGATTATTTCAACCGCTTCTGGGCCTCCCCTAGGTCGACTCAGCCTCAAACGAGTAACTGCTGTGGTGTGTGAACATCGCCACTGGAGAGACAAAGGCGGCTGGGCGTGGTGGATCCAAGTCCCGAGCGAAGTCGGGTAGTACAGCTAGTTGATTCTATAACTCTTTGATAACTAAATAGAGAAATTGACAATTTAAAACAAGAAGTGGGAGGAAATGCTATGTTTCTTGATACATGTTTAGAAATATAACTTAAATCTTAAATTCAGTTTTTTTTCATTTGAGTCTTTTTTATTTTCTTGAAAAACATCATTGTCTTGCAAACATATATAGCTGATTTAATGTTTAAAAAAAACCTGATTTGAAGCTTTCGTGACTGCAGGAATTACTCTTTGAGTAAGTTAATGTAGTTCTTCAATGTTTTGACATTTTTTTTACTTCGAATTCGATTGTTTTCTTACCGAATTTTCACTTTAACCATATGAAACTGTGTAAAAGTACATTTAAGCTGTACGTATGATATTGTAATTTAAAGGTGTAATTTAAAATTTTGCTAGTTGTTTATGTCACTACTATTGCCATTACATGCATTGAAATACGGGAATTACGATTTAGAGTAACATTAGTACAAAACACATTACTAAGGTGAAAGGAACAAACCTGTCGGGACGACAGCTCTGTCGTCCCGACAG
This sequence comes from Petromyzon marinus, assembly GCF_048934315.1. NCBI lineage: Eukaryota > Metazoa > Chordata > Hyperoartia > Petromyzontiformes > Petromyzontidae > Petromyzon > Petromyzon marinus. Next base: position 8,810,660 of record NC_133691.1, on the reverse strand, counting down.
GTTTGTTCCTTGAAGAAGGCCACTTGTGTTGTGGCCGAAACGTCGTGAGAATTTTATTGTTTTATTTTATTATTTTATTCTCATTCTACGTGACTTTACCGAAAGAACCAAAGAAGATGGATCCTTGCAGTCACGAAAGCTTTAAATCGAAACATTACTAAGGATTCTGTATGGTCTGGTACAGGAGGAGGTCTATGGGGGGGTGACACCCTGAGTTACCACACTGGGTGACACCAACCCTTGTGACGCCACCGGTTGAATGTACTGGCTATTGCACCACTCCTCTGTGCCCCCAAGGAGTTCGATAAGTTGTAAGTTGTCGGTTCGGTGTACAACATTGTTCGTTGCCTTGTGTACAAACAAAATATTTAACCTCGTTATTTTTTGCATGGTAAAGAAAAATCACGACACCCATTTAAGATGTTAGCGTATTGATAAGGACAAACACATTTCTATCCATCAGAATCTGGCCATACATGAGCAGTCTTTGGTTAAAGCTTTGCACGTCACTGCCACTACTAAGTTGTATTCTGATTTGAAATATTTTTTTTCATAGTATTATATTTTGTTAAGTTCGATCAAAAATAAACACTGGATAAATAGAACAGGAATATTGATATGTATATATAGCCCTTTGCCAATCCACTGCTGGATGAAGGCCCCTCCAAGCTGCGTCAGTGAGGTGGGTTGTTTGACCATACTTCACCAACACTCCTCAGCACTGGGAACCCAGGACAAGTTCAGATAAGACTCATCACTGATGCTAGCCACAGGCTGGAGTTGAACTCAGGTGCCCTGGTTCATCGTGCAGTGAATTATTAACAGCTGCGCGAACGCCTCCGCCCTTTTCCTTGACAGGTCCTCTCGTGCCATTGGGTATATACTCTGCTCATCGGCCTCACTCGATATCCCAACTGATACGCAGTCTCTGCTAATGACCACCGCATTCATAACGTCTCGCTCCGAGCCAGCGATCCCAATCCACGGCAGCAGCTGCCTAACATGGCAGCACTGTACATCATCATACATGATTTGAAGCTTTCGTCACTTCGGGAATCCATACTCTCTGGCTCTTTCGGTAAAGTCATATAGATAGATAGAAAGAAAAAAAAAGAAAACACGACGTTTCGGTCGCAACACAAGCGTCCGTCTTCAGGTGAGGGTAAGGTAAGGTCCCCGTGCATTCTAGCGTGGAGGGCTGGGAGCGCTCCGGCTAAAGGGGTCTCAACGCCGCCTGCCGATCGTTGGTTATGGACACCCGCGAGGACTCTGTGTCCGTGCCAGATACGCGAGGTAATAATAGCGGCACGAGAGAACAGGGACCGTGCCAGTGAGACGGGAGGGGGGCGCAATGGGTCAGAGCAGAAATACACTGGCAAGACATCGGCACGTAGCCACGCAAAAAGGCTGTGGCGGTCAGCACTTTCAATTTCACAAGCGCAGCAGCGCTCCGTTGTCACTCAGAGGCGCGAGCGCGCTTGCTTTGTCACACGCACGGAGCAGAGGAGTCGTGGTGGAGAGGGCTGATGAGCGGATTCAACGATGGGAGAAGTTGATGCGAGTGAGCGGAAAGTCGCTCCTGGGAGAAGCGAGTTGGGTGTTGCTCCCATTGGTTTTTTGTTACCACTCGGCCACGCGCTCCGCGAATATTTATGGCGTTCAACAGTGTGCGTTGCTCGTATAACAACAACAATAACTATAACCTAGTCACAGCCGCAGGCCTTTGCCACGCCACTGCTGGATGAATGTCTCGCCCGTGTAATTTCGGTCACGGGGCTAGTTTAATCAAACCTCGCCTCTGCCCGTGAAACACTGCGCCCGCCGATGGATCCTGAATCCCGGAAGGCTCTCAATGTGCTGTTAAAGGCAACCATAATATTAAAACAAACCTCAACGTGACGAATACAAAATTGATAAATGAATGAGCTAAAACACGAGTTGCACAGACTTTGATGGCGGTGCGACACGTGCGCTGTTTGAACGCGACAGCGTCTTTGTGTTACCACGTAGCGTGACCACACCTCCATAAATGGGAAATTAAAGACGCCAAAGCAGGGGCGGTGTGACGGTGGCCACGCGAGTCAACTTTGGACCGCACAGGGAACCCAATGTGGGCCGCGCACCTTCAACGGAGGAGGAGGAGGAGCAGGGGGGAACAGCAAAAAACAAAACTCCGCGAACTCTCTGGTGAAGCCCTCTCGTCGTGGCGAGGAAAGCCCGCCCGACAATTGGCAAACTGCTGCCGTCGCACTCAAGAATAACATCGAGCCGCGTGGCCACCTACGAAGACAGCGGTCCGCAAACAGCCCGCATTCGCCTCTGAGAGGGCCGCTTCGTGACGTTATTTTTGTTTACCGAATTACAAAACAAATGTCTCCTTTTTTTAAAATTCTGGTCGCCCGACCCTTGTCCAGGGAGGGTGAATGGCAGCAGCTCGAGTCCGCTCATTCGTTTTAGGAACGTCACCGCTGCCTTTCTTTCGAGTGGCAGGACGAGGTGGCCTGCAACGTGAGAGCATCCACTTGAGCTCATATCCACCAACACCACCACCACCCCCGCCTCTCTGCCAGACATTTAGAAGCTATAATTAATGATGATGTCAAGTGCAGAGCCAATCGTCAATCAGCAGAGGCAGCTCGCTCGCAAGGCTAACGGGGAGACGTGAACTCTGCTGCACGACCAGCGGCATCAGCTGGTGGCATGACAGGGCCCGTCACGCGTCCCTGAGGAATGTCGCATACCCGTTTGTGCGCCGTGCGGTTAATGTCCGTAGCAGGGTGCGACGCGTGGATCAAGGAAGACGTTCTGTAACTGTTCTCTGGGTAACACACGTGGGGGGGGGGGGGGGGGGTGATGCAGTGCTCCGCGAAAGTTGCAAACAGACTTCGTGTTTGGAATAAAAATGGAGAAGTAAAAGAAACACCTTAAAAGATCACGAAGCTAAATTGTCACAAGGAGAGACGGAGAATAGTGCTCTCGTGAACAGTGCCGGATTATGCTTGTGCGGGGCCCGTAGCAAATGTTATATAGCGGTCCTAAATTAATATATATAAATATTAAAACACACATTTTTAACTTGCATAGTAAAGTAATTTGATTTTTTCATTTGCTATACAGCCAGATAATACGACAAATCGCTAACCTTAAAGACCCGGTCGTTCAAACAAGTTGAAGGCGGTATAGTACTATGGTAATAGAGCAAGTGCAGAATCACTGAACCGGAATTGATAGCTTGAAAGCATTTAGCGCGGGGGCCCTTGAAACTGCGGAGCCCCGGGCACATGTCGTTACTTTCGTTACGAGCATAATCCGGCACTGCTTGTGAACGCTGTGCAGCCTCCCTCGAGAACGGGCAGGGGGGCTCCGTGACGTTCACCGCGACATCGCTGGCGCCGCGGGATGGACGTGGAGGTCGTGGGGGGGGGGGGAGCGGAGGGGGCGGTGCCGTCAGTGCGCACAGTCCTTGCACGAGTCCCGCTCAGCGACGGTGAACCTCGTGTGGACACACGCGGCTACCCTCCACGTTGCTCGTTCCACAGCCGCACGGCCTACTGGCGTCCATCGCTTTTGTCTGGCACACAGCCCCGGCTCGCCTGTGTGCCGAATTTTTTTTGTCACAATCATCAACTCTGTGCAACACCACACGGACACACCGAGACCCGCTGAATCGAATACAGTCACTGTGCAAGTATCCATTGAGCATCCTGAAAATAATAATATTGAGCTCTTTGTCATTTGTGTCTCGGTCTAATCGACGTGCTCTGGGATGGGTAACTTCTAAATAACTGATAGCTGTGTTTTAAGGGTCACCTAGGTCACTCTTCCTTGGGGATATATTTTCTAAATTTATGACCTCATTCCTTCAACGTCACGTGGCCTTATCAATGTCCTTCTTACCCCATGGTGCTTGCATCGCATCTTGTAGCTCGCAATGTTTTATTTACGATTCGTCAACATTACATGCAAATGATGCACCAACGTGCCTTTATTATTCGCCAGGTGCGATGTCTTATCACACTGGCATTGCTGTCCAGAGGTCACCGGCTCGATCTCCGAGCGCGGCAGTTGAAGCAGTGGTTCGAGTTTCTTAAACCCAACCACCTCTGCTGTACCCCCCTCCCCGCACAAGCGGTGTCAATGGGTTCGCCCACAGTCCGTGGGCAGGTGGCACACTGCTCAACCCAACCACCTATGTCCCCCCCCCCCACCCAGCGGTGTAAATGGGTTCGACCGAAGTCCGAAGGTAGGTGGGGACGCTCTTAAATTAAACCACCTCTGTACCCCCCCCCCCCTTCCTCCAGAGGTGTAGATGGGTTCAACCGCAGTCCTGTGGGCAGGTGGTGGTGTACTTGTTGTGTTAAGAGAGTGTGGGGCCTCCCGAGGCCTTCTTCCAAGGCACCCCTTGCAAGCGTGCAAGAGAATTCCAAATAGCCAAATGCCCTATAGAGGGCGCTCTATCGCTCTAGCGCTCCCTCTGGCGGGAGGCCCTGCTAATAGCAGTGGCACCTCCGATTAGCACGGTTGGTGCGTAATAAGTTCAACAGTCTACACACATATATACCTTTAGCTTAATGGGGCAGATAAGATAGCACGTGCGAGCCCGTTGAATCAACAGTACTGCGTGACAATTAAGAATACATTTCTGAATCAAGGCGTGACCGAATATCATGAACATTCATGGAATGCTCTTGGGGTTGACTTGTTACACCTATGGCCTTTGGCAGCAGATGGCTAAGTCGGATCATTTCCCCAAGGGAGTGACGGCTGGGTTGCATGCGGGATCAAAACTGTCACCGCCACCGTGAAAAACGACCCAGCCGAGAATGCGCTGACGGACTTGGCCATCCCGCGGCCCGGTTATTCGTGTCCCGGTGTCTGTCACACGCACTGTCGCGCGGTACCGTGCTCTGAGAATTCCACCGCTGGATGAGGGCATCTACACGCCACGTTGCCCGCGCGGTACTTTCCTTTATCACACCTTCACCACGCTGCTCAGGCGGGCAACATAAACGTGGGCGCATAGAAGTATGGTGGAACAAAGGATGTTGCAGCATTGCTCTCCGTTACTCACTCCGTAGCCTATAGCGCATTCTGGGTGATCGGGTAATTGGTTTTTAATATCGAGGAACCACCTCTTATTTTATTTACACTGAGCTCTGCTGACCCTTTCCCTGCTTTGCTTTGTTGAGCAAGTGTCGGGCAGCGCGGGCAGCTGATACCGCTAGCATTCGCTCGATTTGGAAAGCTTCCCCTCTCCCCTAAACCCGGTCCTACGTGCTACCTTCAAAGCAAAACTGATCAGTGAACAACAGTTATCCCCCACTCGCAGCACATCAATGCAAGTCATCTGCAATGAACGCGGGTGTGGTGATTCAGCAGATGGGACACGTGCCAGGCATAAGGATTCGATTTTTAGACTTCTCAACTATTCCATTGCACAATGTCAGTCTGGCCAAGGGGACGCCAGTGGCATGTGTTTCGACGTGGGGCGCCGTGTTGAATGCGCATGGATGTAGTCTGCCAGTAGGGGGCGTTGTAACCACAGTGCAGCCCTTTATTTGGGTTTTCCCGATGAAGTCATTTCCAAAGTACGTGTGATTTTTTTCAAATTTGTCCAAAATTAATTTTACGGTGACAATTATCCACAAGATTGCAAACCGTAATCTGGATCTACCTGTTGCAACCCTAGAAGGACTGAAGGGACACCTCAAGGTACAGAGTGGAGACTATCACTGTGGAGGTGAAGATCAGGACCGGGTTTATGTGTGGGAGAGAATATATTGGCTCAGTTGAGATATTGAAGCCACTACAGCGATGCCACCTCGTGTGGCAGCGCCGAGCCGAGTGTCTGCTCTGGGATCATGGCCTGTGTGTGTCCTGGTGTGTGTGAAAGCATTGAGCGTGTGTGCATGTTGAGTAAAAGCGTTGTGTCTCGGTGTGTGTACAACATTGGGTGTATGTACATGTTGTGATAAAGATGCACGTCTTTGGTGGGTTGGAGTGTAATTGTAATACGTCTGGCCTCATGTTATGAGGTGAGGAATCTATTTGTTAATATCATAAGAGCAGTGCACCTCGTGTCGCCCAGGAAAGCGGTGGCACATTTTTACACAAGTTCTGTTGTGAGATTATTTTTATTTAATAATCTCACAACAGAGCTTACACACTAATAATTATTGTGCGAGTCAAACCAATATCGTTTTTTTAGTCTCAAAGCTGGAATCCAGCGAAATCGATGTGCCAAATCCAATTTAATGTTATGGTTGTTTTTGTGCACAGTCATTGGGCGACTATGATGAGACAAATGAATCAACTCAATAAATCGAGAACTCAGTTTAACCACGGGCAAATGCCCTAATTTGCTCAGAGAACAGTCCATGGGCGAAGTGCCATAATGTGATGTGATTCACCCTCGCTAAACATTACCCCAAAGGTGAACACTAGAGTTGATACAATGTCATTAGCGTGTGCTTAACAGATAAATAGTCATATATTTACCTACAATTTCTTATTCCATTTATTAGCAATTACAGTTGGTGTCATGGAAATTTCATAACCCTCTCGACCATTCGTGAACCTCACCACATATCTCACCAATAGCCTGGTGCGCAATGGCATGCTTACAGAAAATAAAATATCATTTTTTTCTATATTTAACAAATGTAACTTTACACTGCGTTGCCATGTGACCAGTGGGCGCATGGTAGGGTGTGTGTGAGCGTGCGTTGCTCTGAATGTGTGGCTCTAAGTGTGAGTGTGTGTGTGGCTCTGAGTGTGTGTGTGGCTCTGAGTGTGTGTGTGTGTGGCTCTGAGTGTGTGTGTGGCTCTGAGTGTGTGTGTGGCTCTAAGTGTGTGAGTGTGTGTGTGGCTCTGAGTGTGTGTGGCTCTGAGTGTGAGTGTGTGTGTGGCTCTGAGTGTGTGTGTGTGGCTCTGAGTGTGTGTGTGTGGCTCTGAGTGTGTGTGTGTGAGTGTGTGTGTGTCTGAGTGTGTGTGTGTGTGTGGCTCTGAGTGTGTGTGTGTCTCTGAGTGTGTGTGTGAGTGTGTGTGAGTGAGTGTGTGTGTGTGAGTGTGTGTATGAGTGTGTGTGTGAGTGAGTGTGTGTGTGTGAGTGTGTGTGTGTGAGTGTGTGTGTGTGGCTCTGAGTGTGTGTGTGTGTGTGGCTCTGAGTGTGTGTGTGTGGCTCTGAGTGTGTGTGTGTGGCTCTGAGTGTGTGTGTGTGGCTCTGAGTGTGTGTGTGTGTGTGGCTCTGAGTGTGTGTGTGTGGCTCTGAGTGTGTGTGTGTGTCTCTGAGTGTGTGTGTGAGTGTGTGTGTCTCTGAGTGTGAGTGTGTGTGAGTATGTGTGTGAGTGTGTGTGTGTGGCTCTGAGTGTGTGTGTGTGGCTCTAAGTGTGTGTGTGTGTGTGGCTCTGAGTGTGTGTGTGTGTGGCTCTGAGTGTGTGTGTGTGTCTCTGAGTGTGTGTGGCTCTGAGTGTGTGTGTGGCTCTGAGTGTGTGTGTGTGTGTCTCTGAGTGTGTGTGTGTGGCTCTAAGTGTGTGTGTGTGGCTCTGAGTGTGTGTGTGTGAGTGTGTGTGTGTCTCTGAGTGTGTGTGTGAGTGTGTGTGAGTGTGTGTGTGTCTCTGAGTGTGTGTGTGTGTCTCTGAGTGTGTGTGTGAGTGTGTGTGTGTGGCTCTGAGTGTGTGTGCGCCTTGTGCCACGAACTCTGCGACCCAACTTCGATTCCCGCTCACGGCCACCACTAGTGGCGATTATTTTAACTGGTTCTGGGCCTCCCCTAGGTCGATTCAGCCTAAAATGAGTGCATCGCTACTAGGGGACAAAGGCGGCCGGGCGTGGTGCTGGCCACCCACCCCCTCGTGTGCAGTGTCGGACTTCATAGGTTGCTCGCGAACAGCACTTGCCACAACAGTCTGTTAAGGCTATACGGGGAGATCTTTGTCTTTGTGACTCTCAGCAAGTAAGCCCGATCTGTACTCGTATTTGCATGTTTAATAGGGAATTCTTGCGTACGAAGAAATGTGAACGTTTCTAACAACACAGAGGCTTTCTTAATGGATTGGCTTTGCAGATTGTTAAATATAATGTGCAGGTTGTACTGCAGTTGATATTGAAAGCAAATATAATTTTGAAACATTTCAATACCACTTGTAAAGTAACATTACTTTATTGTTTTAACATTTATAATTTACAACGATTGACACTTGACCATTTTGTGATGTTTATGTGCTGTGTCACCCACAGTTGTGCTTCTCACCATTTTTTTTCTACGTGGGAATTTCCCCTCCACCCTTCCAGGTGTGCTTTGCCATACGGTTCAACATTCGCGCAAGCAGCTCATTTCACCTGAATACATCCATTCGCATTCTCGACAACCACACCCAACACGGGACATGCAGAGCTGCCCTGAACACTTTATTTACGATGTTGACTTGACAAGCGCTTGCTTTGTGGTCGTGAACACATATTTGTTCTCCTGTAGATGTTACCGAGTGCCCACGAGGCATTTTGGCACAAATCAAAAGTTACCCTTTTCTGAGCTGGCACAATGTAACGGCAGTGAAGTTGGTGTGGTTGTATACGTCATCCTGAAACCGGTGGCATCAGCAACCGGGGTTGTTGCATGGGTTCACACAGACAAGAGAGGGACTCATCAGACGGGGATTACAGGGGAAGGGGGTTCTGGGGAAGAGTCGGTCCACGGTCCACCTGATCAAGACGCAGCGATGCCCTCCATCATCTTCAGGAACTCTGCAAGCACAAGGCCACGAGGGTCGTCAGTCCACGCGTCCATCCGCTGCCGAACAAAGGCCTCCCCGTACAGCGGCGTTTGACCATACTTCACAGCGCTGGTCGGCGCAGGTTGGTGAAGAGTGTCCTTGGACCGGTTTAGATATATCTCGCCGATCGTGTCGGTCATGGCCGGGAATCAAACGCAGGTGTCTGGGTTCATAGTACAGGGCACTCCACCCCAGTTTTGCCTCTTGTTGTTTGAATTGCTAATTGTGTTTAATTGCCAAACGTATGCGTGCAGTGTGGGTCAATTATCATTCGCGCGTGTGTAAATGATCGTGCAACCCAATCGATGCATATGCAGCATCCTTATCTTTTAGACGCCTAGCTCGGGCTGCGTCCTAGGGTGCCCGATAAAATCATAAAAGTGGGGCGAGAACCAAGATTGTACCCGCGTCCTCCCGCATTCGCAGGAGACCGCACGAGAGGGAACGCGAGTGGCACCCCCCCCGCCGATGTGGACTGGGGCACTTTGCGGGTTGCGGCTCATCGTCAAGGTCCTCGTTCTCGTTCACGGAGCGACAACGTGTTCTCGTCCCGGCAGGCCGAGACGCAGGCGGGCAACACGCCTACGCGATAAGAGACTCGAGAGTTGTGATCGGTGGCACGTGGCACGTGGCACGTGGGGTTCCCCCTAGCTAATTTGATTCGCGAATGAGCTGGCCAAATTCGTGTCGTTAGCCTTAGGCAGACCAACATTGAGGAAAAAAAAAACAATGTGGCCATCCCAACATCCTATGATTATAATTTTAAACAAATCCAACAACAACAACAACCTCCCACACTTCGTCAAATAACGCTCTCGCGAAGTGGGGGAGCGGTGCAGAGCATCTCGCTCTGCACTCACCATCAAAGTCCAGACGCCCGTCGCAGTTCTTGTCGCCATCCTTCATCAGCTCATCCATCTCAAGGTCCGTGACGTTCTCGCCCGTGTTCAGCAGGATGTCCTTCAACTCATCCCGATCGATGTAGCCATCGCCGTTCCTGGAAACACGTTCGGGTGTGTGAGGTGTGTGGGTCCTAATCCGGGATTCGTTCGACGAGCTGGGGAGCCTGCGCTGCCACCCCGTGCACGCGAGGGGTTGGCGCGGCACCAATTCGCATCGCGCCAGAAGGTTATCTGTGCGATGTATTAAAAGTTAAATGTTTGCCAACGATGAACAGTACAGCACTCTGAAGGCATCAGTGAGGGGGTTCCTTCCCGTGTGCATCGTGGTGCCATGCCCTGGCTCGCCGACGGAATGCAGTCCAGCAAGTGTGAACTGATATGGTCCGTCCCATCTGTATGGGATAGAGTGTTGCCCCTCGCATGCGTGGGGTTTTCTCCGGGTTCTCCGGATTCCTTCCACTGGTATACATGCTCACCGATTGGCTGAAAAACAACTTAATATGTGGAGAACTACAGAGAAATTGGTGGTGTCGGCTCACCGCCTAGCAGCAGCCTTCCAGTCTGGTCTGTGTTTTTTTATTCAGCGACTGTGATATGCAATTTGGATGCACGAGGACACTCTCTAAAATTAATCGTTAAATTTTGATTGATCCCTTGACCGGTCCACTGGCCTGGCTTTAACATGCAAGAATCCCTTATATGCAGCCCAAACCCACAGGCTTTGCGGTTGCGCAGAGACATTTAGAAAGACAAGATTTGTCTGTGTAAATGCTTGTTTTATCCCAACTCGTGTCAATGGGCCTTGTACCTTGTGGTTTGAAAGGCGCTCTATAAATAAGGTTAATTATTTCATTATCATCACGAGTATTGTTGTCTAGAAATTTCCCAAGGGGAAGTGGGAACTATATTATTGGACATTGAATTGTGTTTGTGCAGTGTTTTTAATTTCCCCTGTGACGATGCAGTTGGTTGTCTTCGTGCTCATTTCTCTTTGCTTCATTGCTGTACTTTTACTTTATTGCTCATTTTGCTTTTGTCATTTTGGTGACCCCCAGGGTGGTCACTCTCGCGAATCAGAATCAGTATCTATACTGGAGGAATCCGATGAACTATAAAGCTCTTTTTCACAGCTGTCCACTTTGTTTCACAGATGTCCAGTAGAGAGTTCACAACCCTTTTGGTTAGTGCCGGATTATCCCAGTAGCAAAAGTAGCTACATATGTAGTGGCTGCATATGTAGTAGCTGTATATGTAGCTACGGGCCCCGCACTTTCAAGGGCCCCGCGCTAAACGCTTTCAAGCTATCAATTCCGGTTCAGTGATTCTGCACTTGCTCTATTACTATAGTACTATACCGCCTTCAACTTGTATGAACGACCGGGTGTTTACGGTTAGCGATTTGTCGTATTATCTGGCTGTATAGCAAATGAAAAAATACAATTACTTTACTATGCAAGTGCAAAATTTCGTGTTTTAAATTTTTTTTTTTTTTATTTAGGGCCCCTTTATAACATCACGCTACAGGCCCCGCAACTAGCTTAATCCGGCACTGCTTTTGTTCAAACAACATCGACGACGTGAGACTTTTCCGAGACGCGTGCGCGCGTCAATCGATGGCCCAGGTCGCATGACGCTCTGCACTCACGTGTCAAGGATGCGGAACGCCTCCGCCAGCTCCTCCTCCGTCTGACCGGCGGACTCCTCCTTCATCTGCCGCACCATCATCACCAGGAACTCCTCGAAGTCGATCGTGCCGCTGCCTGCCAGGGCGCGCGCGTGGGGAGACGGGGAGGCCAGTGTGCGTTCACTCTGCAGCACACAACCGGTGCGCTGGACGCGTAAGCAATTGGCTTGTTTTTTTTTACGTGTACAAACCTTACTAATTGGCTGCGTCGGGTGGCGGCGGGTTTTATGACACATTTATATTCATGCGCTCTAAGCCCCCCCCCCCCCAAATCAACTTCTGTTATGGAAAGGCCTTTGGTTAACGAGGGGGGGGGGGACATTCAGTGGGGTGGCTTCTTCACTCGCCACGGGAGTTTGACGTTTTGAAGGTTGGAGGTGAATTGGGCCGTTCGAATAGTGGAGATATGACGAGCACATCAACTTGACCTCGACGAATCGTTAAATATTAACTCGATATTGACATACAAATCAGTTTAAGTACGTTACACGCTAATTCACTCTTACACAAATGCAGTCCCACACTCTTTGTCTCTGTGAGTGTGTAGGGTCGGGAGCGGTAGTATAGCGGTTAGCGCGCTGCGCTATGAACCCGAGTTCGATTCCCGCTCACGGCCAACACCAGTAACGATTATCTGAACCGGTCCTGGTCCTCCCCTAGGTCGACTCAGCCTCAAATGAGCACCTGGTGCGGTGTGTAAACATCGCCACTGGGGAGACAAAGGCGGTCGGGCGTGGTGCTGGCCACCCACCCCCTCTTGTACCGTTCAGGCCTTCATAGGTGCTCGCTAACAGCACTTGCCCCTACAGTCTGTTAAGGCTACACGGGCGATCTTTGTTTCGTGTGTGCACCGTGTATTCGGTGGATGCACGAGGAGCGGTGAGCGCCCTTGGAGGAGAGGGTTGGAGGTTCGCCACGATGGCCAGATGTTAACTATCTCGCCTGGTACGCAGGAGTAAGGGTTGTCACGTAAGGAGGTTGTGTGTTCGATGCCAACCCTGACGCCTGCTGTATATTTGGAGTTTGCGCGTCTCTTTCTCTCCTCGGGGTCACGTGGATTTTTTTTCTCCAGGACCTCCGGTTTTCCCCTCTCTATATTTCTAATCAACATCACGCGTTTAGAGTTACGTATTTGGCTGCTATAAATATCCACACGATGAGCCACTTCCTTGAGCTATAATTTGCGAAAAGCCAGGTCGCTTCTGAAACAACTCGCTGCTCCCGTGCAATGCGCCTGCTCATGGCCAACCCATCCACCTGGCGACAAGGGCCAATGCTCGTCTCGTACACTAAAGCCTAGGCAGCGTGCCTTCAAATATATACATCTCTCGCCCAGTGGCGGAGGCAGTAGCAGCAGCAGCAGCAGCAAGGGAATAACTCTGTAGGCCACGGGTGGGGAACCTTTTTTCTGCCAAGGGCCATTTGGATATTTATAACATCATTCGCGGGCCATGCAAAATTATCAACTTAAAAATGAGCCAGTTATATTTGGTCAAACATTTAATTAACTCGCTCCTAATATGATGGCTGGAACTGCTTCTCATTGGTGAGGCGTGTGATGACGTTAGCTGGTATTGACGATGTTGCTGCGACTCGCAACTGCTTTTCCAGGTTTGCTCCCTAGATTTATTGAATTTCGAGTCCCGCCTGCGGTTGCCTTGGCAGGGTCAGAGACCCAAATGATTTCGCGGGGCTTACACGGCCCGCGGGCCGGACGTTCCCCACCCTTGCTGTAGGCCGTGTGGTGCGCAAAGGGGGGAGGGGGTGTGCTTGGGAGTGGTAGACTGGCACCGCGGTCTGCAAGTCTGCAGCCGCGCCACGCTGAAGACGTCGTCAGCGTGAGAAGACATCGTTTGGCGTACCATCCTCGTCCACCTCCTCAATGATGGCGTCCAGTTCCTCCTTGGTGGGGGTCTGTCCCAGCAGCTTCATCACCTTGCCCAACTCGCTGGTGCTGATGTCACCGCCACCGTCCGCGTCGAACATGTCGAAGGCCGCCTTGAACTCTGCTCGCGGAGAGGGGCAACGTGAGGGCGGCCCCGGTTATCGACGCGTGGGTGCATGGCGCCTGCTGACCACCTCCTCCCCAGCCTCCACCCCTCCGCCCCCAATGCGACATCGATAGTAGCGTAACGAGCGGGGGGGGCATGGGTGCCTTGCCCCCCCCCCCCGCCTGGTGGCCAAAGCCACGTAGTTGTGGGCCCTCTTAACAACCACCACGAGATATTTCGATTTAAAGCTTTCGTGACTGCAAGGATTCGTCTTCTTTGGTTCTTTCGGTAAAGTCACGTAGAATGAGAATAAAATAATAAAATAAAATGATGAAGGCCACTTGTGTTGTGGCCGAAACGTCGTGAGAATTTTATTGTGTCATTTTATTATTTTATTCTCATTCTACGTGACTTTACCGAAAGAACCAAAGAACACCACGAGATATGTTTTCAACAACAGTGTAAAAGACCAGCAACGCTTATTTAAATCGCGGTTACAAATGATTTTTTTGTTTTAATAAAAATGCTTTCATTTACGTTTCCACTTTCATTGTTATTTTATTGGAGAAATATTAGGGGGCGCCCACCACCTGACCGATTGCCGCACCCACGTGAGCTGATAACGTCGTTACTACGACACTGCCAAGAGGGTGCCGATTGCAACTCAAGCGATGAATATGGGGGGGTCACTCGCCCACTGCTGTGCAATAATGCGCGTGCGCCTCTACACTCAGCCGCCTTCTTCACTGCAAGGTCTCTCTCTCTCGATGTCACCGACACAATGTGTACTACACAGGCCAAGCTTTCTAGGTTACTGAACTCGACATGTACGGGACGCGGTGCAATTACAATGTTGTATTCTAATTGCGTCTAGATGCGGCCACATTTCAAGATACTTAGGCGGTTGCAAGTTCAACTATTGAGCCTCAGTACTCTGTCATACTACATTGATATTAGAAGAAGAAACGTTTTGATGGCTGGAGGGATGGACGAACAGATGGAGGTAACGTCCAAAGGACGTGCGTTTTTAATAACATGTATACTCGTATTTTACGTGGAAATCAACAGTGTCTTTCCTGAGGTGGCCGGGTGGCTCAGAGGTCAGTGCACAGAGCTGGTACTTATGAGAACATGGGTTAGATTCTGGGTTTCAGCGATCCTGTGGTTAAACCGAGATCTCGAGTGTAGCGAGTCGATGGTTTCGTCTCGGTCACCAATGATTGCACACACAAATTTTTTTTTAAAAAAATCCGAAACGCTAATTTGATTCTGCACTTCATTTTGCTAAATTCCCCTCCTGTGTGGACCAAAGTGCCGCAGGTGGCCCGGTGATATCTACTTCCGCGGGTCGTCCCTAATTCAAAAGGTTGCCCTCTGTGAGATTTCCAAAATGGGCACTTAATCTCATGGCAAATGCGAATCACACCATCGGTGTAGAACTGGAGGGACACGTAATGTATAACGGTGATTTTCCTATGGATATACTGGTCCTCGCCATGGTAATGTAGAATTGTCATCCCTGGCTTCAGGCTGCCAGTGGAGATGGGCATCAACACCGCAGCACATTTTCAGAGATACACTTTTGACTTTTGAGGCTTTTATGAGTTTTGAGTTGCGTTTAGATAGGACTATGTATTCTCTATAAACAACTCATTGCTAAATTATACCACTGTTCTGTATGCAGTACTCACCTGAACTCGGGTGGCGGGGAAAGGGTAACTTAACAGACAACACTCCCTCCCAAAACTGAACCCAAAGCTCAATTATTGTTATGTATGTCAGACAACGGCGATGTCAACTATTGCCATTCTCCCAGTATCTTCTGCATTTCCCCCCCCATTATCCGCGACCTCAACACCCGCGTCTTGCCACGTGCGAGCGCCCCAGCCTTACCAGCGATCTGTTCTTCGTTGAGGTAGGCACGTGCGTCATGCTGTGCCTCTGTCTGCAGGACGCACGCACGCACACACACACATCGCGATCTTCATTCTGCTTGTGAATCAATAACTTTGGCTCTGGCAACAAGCTGGGGTCATCGATACAATAAATAACTCAGTCATGCTGGTTGTTGTAGCACGTGCATTGCCTGCCATTGCAGCATCGTCATTTCATTTGATGCGACGAACTTGAACAAAAAAAAAACACACTTCACAAACTTTGTCGTTAAAGCTGAAATGAATGCAAATGGACTGATCGGAATGGCGATAGCGCTCAGTATAACCGAACGTTTGAAGCCACGGCTTACAGAACCGGATAGTAATTGCGTTTAAATATTGCCTTCAACGATCAAATTAGTAACCGGTCCAAGTGTTGATGAACGCGGCTCTGTTCGGCGCTTGTAAATATTCGTTGTCTCAGCTAACAGCAGGAAAAGCTCCTCGTAAAAAAAATTGAATTTCAAATGCCATGATAATTCCTATACAAACCCCCCCCAACCCATATATTATAAGCGCTGAAAAAGTTGTGTCATTGGCGGTGAAGGTGATTGCTTATTGACAACTCAAATGTCAAATGGAGTTTCCTCCCGGTCAGTGAACGCGTGCATTCTGAACTGAGAAGGCTTGTAACCCATTTCCACAGCGTATATTAAAATCTAAAGACATGCATGGATTGGTATATATATACGTGTACACGAGAACACGTGTACACGTATATAACCCAATGCTGCGCCGAAGCACGCTTGAACGTATCCCTGCTCAAGTGAGCAATGTGTTTGCGAAACCCATTGCTCACTGGTCATTATAATTAGCATTGCTCAGCCTACATTAAAAAAAAAAATAGTTATTTTACTCATGAATATTTTAGGTTAAAGCAAATGTGGTGTGTGTTTGTTATTTCTGAAATGTGAAATAATCAACACAAATTGTTGTTTCATAGCAAAAGATCAAATTATGGCGATATCGCGCATGCGTTACTGACAGCACGTGCGTTATAATGATTTAAAGTCGTGTTGTTGCAGTGACGAGAAGACTCGTCACAGACTTAGTTTGAGTGAAATGCAGTTGTACTGGAAGTACGGCAAAGCATAATAACAACACTGCACAGTAGAGAAAACAATATGTACCACATATACAGCTGCAAAAGAATGGCAAAACCAAAATCGCGATGATCGTCCTCTCGCGGAAATTGATATCGTATCGTGAAAAATGATATCGCGGCAACCCAAGCAGAGGAGGCGTGGAATGAGCCCATAGAAGGCGCTCCTCCATCTCCCGTCCGCCTGGACTTGCCAAAACGCATAGAGCCACTCACCGAGCTCCCACACTGTGCACGCATTGGCCATGCAGTCGCATGCAAGGCAGTGTACTGCTGGGTGTGTGACAAACCGCGCCCTCGTCTCCCTGCACGAGAGAGAGAGAGAGAGAAAAGAGAGGGAGAGACAAAAGGGACGGGAAATTAACGTCGAGCAGCAGCTTCATGAACAGCCCTGAAGAGCCACGCAGGTGGCACTCGAAGAGCACGCCTCCGATGAGCGCAGTTGGCCTACGTACGGTGCGAATAAAGTTCAACATGTACACAACACACATGGCATCGGTATATTACACTCACAGTTTTTTTTTTAGGATTGCGTATGATCTATGTTCAGCTCTGAAGTGGGATTGAACCGGTTCCCTTTCTGTGTAGAATTTCCATCCGTCATCCACCTGTGACGTTTTGCACGAGAGAAGTGTTCTCGGCGTCTGCTATAAATAAATAAAAAACTCTTTCATCTATGATGATGGCTTATCCGCAAACTTGCACCTGACGGGAACAATTTAGCCTGTAGCTCGTATCCAATTAAAAGTGGAAAGCCTTTCCTGTAATCCGTCGTGGTATCTTGTTGACAGCAACACAGCCAATGTACAAGATGCTCAGGAGGTACTTGCAACACATTTTCCTATCGTTATCTACCTTGCAAAACAGACACGTCTATTATATCCTACTTGATGCCGTCTTATCTAAAATTCGCTATAAATCAAATGTCCGCCTGCACGCTGGCATGTCTTCCATTGGAAGCAGCTCCGTGAGCGGTGCAGTGTGATAACCTCAGGGTCTATTTGATTGCTGAAATCACCAACACTGACTTTCACTCTGAGCATGCGGAGAGATATCATGGACGTCGGGATAAGGGCGGCACGCGCTGCATTTGTGTGTGTGTGTGTTTTTATTTATTTAAAACAATGTCGTTCACATCATCTTAACTTCAGCTTCTGATCGTGGGAAAACCGATGCCAACGTCGCCCCCCCCGCCCCCCTACTGGCAGAGTGGAATGCCCCCACTCGCCGGCCGGACGGCATTCGCCTTGTCCCGCGCAGGGACAGCTGCCACCAGGGGATTTCCCCTCTGGGCTAAAACTACAACTGGGCATTTGTATGAGTGCGAAGATAGGTTGGTGCAAGGTGCTTTTGGTTGCCGAGGCATTTAAGTGCCCAATGAATACAAAGCCTCATATTGGGCGGCTGTTGATTAGACGATGAACAAACCGGGCTTGCAAGTAACCAGCAAGCAGCCTGTATCACGCAGTGTTCAGGAGGCCCTCTTGCTGTGCACGTGCGTGCACCAACCCGGGGGAGGCTCCGTTATCTCTAAAGCCGTCACCTCCAGCGGTTGCGTTGTGAACAATGACAGATAAAGGGATGGGTATATCATGCCAATGCCTTGTATCCGCGTTACACAGTGTCCTTCCACAGCCTTTCTATTATCCAACATTTTTCGGACGTTAAGGAGGGACAACTGTTCATTGAGAACATGATGGATTGTGGATTTGCTTAATTCTGTGGTCAACTGGAGATGTGTAATTAGAGAGTTATGGATAAGGAGCTTACTGCAACGAGCGTTTGAGATAACGGACAGTTTTTTTTGTGAAGCTTTCCTTCTCAAAAAAAATGCACGGCGTATGTATGTGTACGGGAATGGAGTGCACAGTACGGTAGAAGGTTCTAGTAGCTGTGAAATACACAAAAAGGAACGCGATGCCCGTGAAGAGACGGAGCGCATCAACCGGCAGCGAGCGCTTTCCACGTTTTGTCTGCTCCTCATGTAGAGGTGGCGAGCTCCCCCAGGCGGTCACGGCTCATCAGCCACCAACATCGCTCCACACGATGGGAAATACAGAGAGCCATCTCAATTTACATTATGAGACCTCCTTTGCCAGTAACAAGATATAGGAATAGGTTTTACCCTTTTTAACTGGCACAAAAACTGACACCTTTATTCAAGGCATCATGTTTGCAAAAACCACAACACAAATTCAAGGACAGTGCATATTATTATCAGAGTTGTCTTTTTTGTTTGCATTTTGACTGCTTGTGTTGTTGTTATTGCAAACATGATGTCTTGAATAAAGGTGCCAGTTTTTGTGCCAGTTAAAAAGGGTAAAACCTATTCCTATAGCCATCTCAATGTTTTAACTTCCTGTCGTGTAAGTTTTTAACGTCTGATTAGCACGGTTGGCTACGTACGGTGCGACATAAGTTCAACATACATACAACCTCAACTTGGCGAAATGTTAATGTTTAAATATCAAGGGACCTCCCTTGCCAGTATCAAAATAAACCTTTTGCAAAAGGTTTCTGTTTGGTGTTTTAACATCTTAACACCTTTTGATTTAAAGCTTTCGTGACTGCAGTAATTCATATTCTTAGTTTTTTCGGTAAAGTCACGTTGAAGGGAAACAGCAAAATAATAAAGTATATATAAAACAATAAAAAAATTATCACGACGTTTCGACCATAACTCAAACGGTCGTCTTCAGGTGTGTTGGTTCGCATAAATTTATTTTTAAACGGCGCATTTATTTATTTATAAAAAAATTAAAATACATTTATGCGAACCAACACACCTGAAGACGACCGTTTGAGTTATGGTCGAAACGTCGTGAGAATTTTTTATTGTTTAATATATATTTTATTATTTTGTTGTTTCCCTTCAACGTGACTTTACCGAAAAAACTAAGCATATATCTTAACACCTGTTTTATTTCCAGAAAGGGTAAAACCTATTCTTATATCAAAGAAAATTAACAGCGAAATTAATCCACGAATTATGGATTTGTGTAAAAACTTAGAAGTTATACGTTGTCTTGAATTTTTTTGTTTTGCTCGGTTGATGCATAAATAATATGCCATGATCAAGTGTCAAATACATATCGCTGGGAGAGCCAGGCTAGGTGACACGCGTTTGCCAAAGTTATTCACAGCAACATGGGAAGATGCTTTGTCAAAGATTTGAACAAATTAAACATTCGCCATCTCAGATTTTGCCGACGAAGTACTGTAGTCATTCTATAGTCAATGCGAAATAACTACAGAAAAAAAATGTTTAAAGAACATAATAAAGAAGGCTGCAGAGTTTGTGTCGCACGTGGGTTTAGGCAGCTCTGCGTCGTGGCCATTGGAAGGGCTGATGACCGCCGGTTGGGCGAGAAAGAGTAAACACGGAGTGCGAGCCAAAGGAGGCAACGCGCCCACGAGGACGACCACCGTGGAGATGCAGTGAGTGATGAGATCTCCTGATCATGACACGTGGTGGCGGATTGAGGGTGCAGGGGGGAGGGGAGAGTGCCTTCATCCAGCAGTGGAATGATCCGTGACTGATGAATCTCACCGTTGTCGACACGAATATTTACTGTGGTGACTCATGCTTTATACTATATCTGAATGTTTATATATATGGAAATACGTCTTCGTTTGGCCCAACACAACATTCACCACAGTCAACACTTTGAATCCGCGGGGCCTTTTTTTATACGAACGTGCATATCTGCCTGCGTGTGCACATGTTGTATTTTTAGTGGGCGAATATGGGACCGCCTAATAAGGAGGCGCTGAGGGCTGGACGGGGGCGATACGGCTGCTGTGACAGCGGATCGGGTGTCGTGCTGAGACTGTGGTGAAGCTTTACCCCCCAGCCCCCCCCCCCCCCCAGAGCCCCCATCCCCCCACGCGTCTCAGCTTAGAGCAGCAGCAGCAGCAGCGTGTTATTCAGAACACGCCACCGAGTAGAAAACGCCATAAAGCGAAGAAGACTCAACGTAAATAGATTCTAGCATGTGCATTTTAATTAGGGCCCAGAAATACCAAACATGCACCCGAAGGCAATTGTTAATTTGACGTCGTGCAAAGTGACACGTGTTAATAATTGGAGCGTTTTGCGAAGAAGTTAAAAGCAAATACTTGTAAAGGTGGCAAATCATATTCTGATGTTATTAATCGGTATCATTATGGAACTCGTGTAATACAATCGGCCACAATAAATTTCAGCGTGTGGGCTTTTGCCTTAAGACTGAAAGCTATAAATAAGATGTTGATTATCTACTTACGGTCTAAATTGATCCTTTTACACAAATTAGATGTTATATTTAAGGAATACTTTAACTTGCTTGGACACACTTAATTTTATCTATAAATGTCATAATTCAGCATAATTTTTACGAAATGTATAGTTTGTATATTAAGAGTCATGCATCTGAACCCTGATGCTTTGTGGAGGTGCGTCATTATTTTAAGAGAAACATCAACCGATAGAGTTCTAAACGCAATACATCATAATATATTCTCAAACGTAATCATAAATGCCTTTTAAAATTTTAATACAATCATAACACATTCGTACAATTAACAAAAATAGTCTTAGCCAATACCTTGAATCTCACGTGTGCATGCATTAACATTTCTGAACATTTAAAATCTAATTACATCTCATTTCAGTTACGTAACCATGAGTTCGAAACTATGTAATTCGTGTAACCTTAAACAGTCACTCTTAAAACACAAACTATGCACGTGTTGTAATACGATTACGCGATCACAGAAACGCGGATGGAGCACTCACCATGATACTTGGTAAGGGGTTGTCTTGATTTCTACCAACACTCAGGGCCACCTAGCTGCTCAAACCTTCTTGCCTGAGTGCCGAGTCCAAGGAGATTCGCTCTTAAGTAACCTCTGCCACCTCCTTAATTGGGCTGCCCAAGTTAGCGCAGCTCCCTGTCCTATTATAAAAGCATGAGCTTGCAAGAAGCGGAGGCACGTGGCCCAACGTTGATGGGAGGCGACGTGCACACAGCACTCGGGAGTCGGAGTTTCCGTAACATCGCACTTCACCCATTAAAATTATCTTACAACTTTAAAGACTCGGTGGAAGTTTGAGTAGCACGTAAGTAGGATGCTTTGTTGCCTTATTTTTTTGAAACAAATGGGCACACGTATACCACAGCCAACTCCACACCTCTCCATTTGACAAACGCACAATTTATTTAGAAAGAAGCAAAATCAGCCGTTTGTTCGACGCAACGACACTTGGAAAAATAAAAATATACCGATCATAAAGTGATAAAAAATACAAACCAGACTGAAAAAAACTCACGTATCTTTTAACGTTAAACAACCGCTCTAGGTTTGCAAACTGAACATGTCAGTGGTTACTCCATTTGCCACTGCGATGTTGACTTATTAAAACCACGCACGCTTTATCATGGGACCTTATTTGCCAGTACCAAAATATGAAACATTGCCAGAAAAAAGGGGAAAACCTATTCTCACGCACGCTTTGTCAAATGAAACATTGTTTAGCCAAATGAGCTGTAACCAAATGATGAATCAAAACTGATCAACCAAATTCCCTCCACGTGTCAGCTTCTCCCGCTAAAGCCTTCATAGATCCTGCGGCTCAGACTAAATATATCGAAATGTGTGGATTATGGGAAGTTACAGTGGACCTGGCAGTTAAAGCGTATTCGTGCCTATTTTGTGCATCGGCAGTCATGATTGTAATGCAAACTCTATATGAAAATCGTGGCAAAAGGAGATTATAACGTGAGTAGATTCCATGAAATCCTGAAAATGGCTTTCCTAGTAAAAATGCTGCTCGTCATGCGCTGAGAATACAACTCTGTATACAACTTTCTATTCTCAGCAGCATGGCACGGGAAAGTGGCGGCGCCGAGATAGCCGCGGAGGGAGTGGAGGGTGAGAGGGCCACTAGCTTGCCCGCCCCGCCAGCCAGCCAGCAAAACTTTAAGAATTATATAGTATGACATATACTGTATATAAAATGTATGGACATTTTCCGTGACCTTTCCACAAATAATAGTTTTGTCCCTGCACCTTGGACATGAATTTCACGAAATATTACCGTTCTAAAATCAAAACTTATTCATGATAATAATTTACGCCATACATTTTTCGATTTAAAGCTTTCGTGACTGCAAGGATTAATTTTCTTTGGATCTTTCGGTAAAGTCACGTAGAATGAGAATAAAATAATAAAATAAAACAATGAAATTCTCACGACGTTTCGGCCACAACACAAGTGGCCTTCTTGAGGTGAAAGGAACAAACCTGTCGGGACGACAGAGCTTCAATGAACGCTGCTAAGATTCGCAGCGTCTTTTAAGCTGGTTGAGAGAAGTGAGGCACCTTGACAAAGGGGTTTACATATCAAACAGGAGAATTTAGCATTGAAATAGCTGAGGGATTAGCTTGTGACTGGTCACAGAAATAGCTATGATAAAGTCAAAGCCTACACATCCACAGAGGCACCTCGTACATGGACGCCAAAGGGGCTGCAACAACTCAACTATCATACAGCAAACCGATGTGAAAAGAACCTAAGTCTAAATTACATCAAAGCTACCCATACAGATGCTTACTTGAAACCGGATTCCCACCACCATCCATCCCAGAAGAACTCCCTCATCAAGACTCTATACCATAGAGCCCAATGCATTTCCGACCAGGAACACATTACCAGTGAACTCAAACACGTACACCAGGCTCTCAGGGCTAATGGTTACTCCGACTACACAATCCACAAAGCCATCACTCCAGTCATGAAGAAGGATCCTCTTGTGGAGCCACTCAAAACCATCACCTTACCCTACATTGCAGGGGTCATTAAAAAGATCTCCAAAATCCTGAATAAACACAAGATCCAGGTCCGATTCAACACAGTACATAAAATCCGTGATCTGGTTCCATCTGTAAAAGATGCTGTTCCAGACATACAGTACCCGGGCGTTTACAAACTAAATTGCCTCTGTGGTAGTAGCTACATTGGAGAAACCAAACGACATCTCGGACCGCATCCGCGAACATAACGCAGACTTGAAACACGGTAGAACGAACTCCTCCGCCGTGGCAGATCACTGTTTTAATTCAGTGGGCTCGCATGACATTGACTTCTCCAAGGCGGAGGTTCTTTGCAAGCCAACCGGCTACCATGAGAGATTCGTTCGTGAGGCTATCCACATATACAAGCACAGAGACAATTTCAACCGAGAAGATGGATTCTGGCTTAGTAACCATTGGAAAGATGTTTTAAACCATTTCGGTTCTTAATTAATTATTTCATGGTGACCTTCAGACCGCAGCTCTTTCGCTGGCATTGACTCTTAATACTTCTCACACCACGGTTAATGGTATGGTTTATAACATGATTATAACAGCGCCTCGCAGCTGTTTCTCTCCTCTGTTCCGACCATGATGGACTCGTCCGTCTGAACGGGGCTCGTAGCGGTCCGTGGTGCTGATGTGGAGGGTAAGAATCTACCCATTTTTTCGCCATATAGCATCGTGATATATAACGACTTATTATTGGTAGCTCAGCTGATTGGAGAATATATAGAGTTTATTGATAACATTGAGGTAAATTTTGATTTAAAGCTTTCGTGACTGCAGTAATTCATATTCTTTGTTTTTTCGGTAAAGTCACGTTGAAGAGAAACAACAAAATAACAAAATATATATAAAACAATAAAAAATTCTCACGACGTTTCGACCATAACTCAAACGGTCATCATCAGGTGTGTCGGTTTGCATAAATTTATTTTGAAAACGGCATATTTATTTATATATATAAAAATAACGTTTGCGTCACGCGCAACGATGGCAGTTTGCCAGGACTAGTCCATCTATTTTTTGAAAAGAGGAGGGGGGAGACGAAATTTGTTTTTATGTATGCTGTCTGAAAGGCACTGTAAGCGTGAACAATCAATCAAGAACTGAAATGATTTATCAAATCTTTCCAATGATTGCTAAGATAGAATCCATCTTCTCGGTTGAAATTGTCTCTGTGTTTGTATATGTGGATAGCCTCATGAACGAATCTCTCATGGAAGCCAGATGGCTTACAAAGAACCTCCGTCTTGGAAAAGTCAATGGCATGTGAGCCTACTGAATTAGAACAATGATCTGCTACGGCCGAGGTGTTGGTCCTACCGTGTTTAAGGTCTGCTTTATGTTCACGAATGCGGTCCGAGATATGGCGTTTGGTTTCTCCAATGTAACTACTACCACAGAGGCAACTTAGTTTGTAGACACCAGGGTATTGTATGTCCGGAATCACATCTTTTACAGACGGAACCAGATCACGGATTTTATGTAATGTGTTGAAACGGACCTGGATCTTGTGTTTATTCAAGATTTTGGAGATCTTTTTTGTGATCCCAGCAATGTAGGGTAAAGTGATGGTTTTGAAAGGCTCCTCAAGAGGGTTCTTCTTCATGGTTTGAGTGATAGCTTTGCGGATTGTATAGTCGGAGTAACCATTAGCCCTAAGAGCTTGGTGTATGTGCTTGAGTTCACTGCTTATGTGTTCCTGGTCGGATATGCATTGGGCTCTATGATACAGAGTCTTGATGAGAGAATTCTTCTGTGATGGATGGTGGTGGGAATCCGGTTTCAGATAAGCATCCGTATGGGTAGCTTTCCTGTAGACAGAGTGGCTCATTGAACCATCAGGTCTCTTTTTAATTAGGACATCCAAAAAAGGTATCTTGCCATCTATTTCGACTTCCATGGTAAATCTGATGGCTGGGTGTATGGAATTGATGTGGTCGAAGAATTGGTCTAGAGCAGGCCGGCCATGTGGCCAGATGACAAAAGTGTCATCCACGTACCTCTTCCATAAGGTTGGGCGCAGAGTGGCAGTCTGGATGGCGTCAGTCTCAAATTTCTCCATGAAAATGTTAGCTATAACTGGAGAAAGGGGGGAGCCCATTGGGGTGCCCTCAGTTTGTTTGTAGAAAGTTCCATTCCAAGTGAAGTATGTATTGGTTAAACAGTGTCTCACCAGGGGGGGTACCTCAGTGTTTAGTCCTTGATGAACCAAGTCTTCAATGATTGCAATGGTGTCAGGTACAGGAACCTTGGTGAATAAGGAAACTACATCAAAACTGACAAGCAGGTCGTCTGGGGACAGGGAAATACCCTTGATTGTTGATACCAGGTGAGTAGAATTTTGTACCGCAGAGGTGGTCTTTCCAGTGAAAGGACGCAGGATTTCAGACAAAAAACGAGCTAGTTTGTAGGTGGGGGAGCTGATAGTAGAGACTATGGGACGAAGAGGTGTATCAACTTTATGTATTTTTGGTAAGCCGTATAATCTTGGTGGCCTGGCAGCAGAAGGTTTCAACGAAAACTGTTTAGATTGATCAATTAATGCGGTTGAATCAGAAATTATTTTGTTGGTTTGTGTGACGAGGCTGTTGGTGGGATCTCTTTTTATTTTTGTATAACTACCATCGTCGAGTAATTCTTTAATTTTGTTGTTGTATTCTATTTTATCCATGATAACAGTAGCATTGCCTTTGTCAGCTGAGAGAACTACAATATCATTCCTCTTTTTTAATTTATATAATTCAAAACGCTCATCTTTGCTGAGGTTGCTAGCTGGCATCTTAGCGTTTTTGAGGGTTGCAGCGATTTCAGATCTTGCTACGTCTGCAGCGATGTGACCCAGGCCCCTGAGAGCAACGTCTACTTGGGCAATTATATCATTAACTGGTATGTGTTTAGGTGTGACTGCAAAGTTTAGACCTTTAGCTAAAACGGATTTCAGACCATCGGAAATAGAACTGTTACTGCGATTAATTACGACTTTATTAACGTCTAACTTTTTGGTGTGTGGGTCCGGTCTTTTGTTGAAGAGGAGGTTAAATTTGGAAATCAGGTTTTCCTTACATTTGGTCGACATAGTAGCAGCTGAAGAGGCAGTCATATTGTCTACATGTTCCCAATCCGATGTGGACATTATTGCCGTCAATGATAAGTGTGATTTGTAGAGTGTCTTGTCTAACTGATCTAGTTCTGTGCGTATAAGTCTGATTTTTTCTGAGATAAGAGCTAAGCTAGTTTTGAAAAGAATTCGTTTCGCATTCTATCTTAGCAATCATTGGAAAGATTTGATAAATCATTTCAGTTCTTGATTGATTGTTCACGCTTACAGTGCCTTTCAGACAGCATACATAAAAACAAATTTCGTCTCCCCCCTCCTCTTTTCAAAAAATAGATGGACTAGTCCTGGCAAACTGCCATCGTTGCGCGTGACGCAAACGTTATTTATATATATATAAATAAATATGCCGTTTTCAAAATAAATTTATGCAAACCGACACACCTGATGATGACCGTTTGAGTTATGGTCGAAACGTCGTGAGAATTTTTTATTGTTTTATATATATTTTGTTATTTTGTTGTTTCTCTTCAACGTGACTTTACCGAAAAAACTAAGAACATTGAGGTAGTTTACATTTTAGTTTTTTTTATCTGTTTACTATATGGTATTCATTCTATAGTGTAGTGTATACCCAGTTGCTGTTAATAGCTCTGCTTATTGAAGAATATATTGAGTACATTTATTATATTGATGTAATTTAGACTTAGGTTTTTTTCACATCGGTTTCCTGTATGATAGTTGAGTTGTTGCAGCCCCTTTGGCGTCCATGTACGAGGTCCCTCTGTGGATGTGTAGGCTTTGACTTTAACATAGCTATTTCTGTGACCAGTCACAAGCTAATCCCTCAGCTATTTCAATGCTAAATTCTCCTGTTTGATATGTAAACCCCTTTGTCAAGGTGCCTCACTTCTCTCAACCAGCTTAAAAGACGCTGCGAATCTTAGCAGCGTTCATTGTAGCTCTGTCGTCCCGACAGGTTTGTTCCTTTCACCTGAAGAAGGCCACTTGTGTTGTGGCCGAATAGTCGTGAGAATTTTATTGTTTTATTATTTTATTCTCATTATACGTGACTTTACCGAAAGAACCAAAGAAGATTACGCCATACAGTTATTTTACTAAAATTTGATTTAAAGCTTTCGTGACTGCAGGAATTCATATTCTTGGTTCTTTCGGTAAAGTCACGTAGAGGGGAAACAATAAAATAATATTGTTTTATATTTTTATTATTTGATTGTTTCCCTTCTACGTGACTTTATCGAAAGAACCAAGAATATATAGTTATTTTACTCTTAACAAATGTTTACTTTTTTTTTAATGGCTTGTTGACGATTTATTTACCGTAATGTTTATCATGTATTTTACTGCAAGGTTCGGGTTCACTTGGAACAAACTTTTGTCTCATTGTGGTCAGACCAGTAGGCACCAAATATATGTAGAGGTAATTGATTATTACCTTCTTAGATCTATGTCTGGTATAAAAGTTCATTGAAGTAACAGCTATATCTCTATTCTGATGCAAACACATATACATTGATGTGACCACGAACGTGTCTCTCATATTTATTTGATGCCATCCCAGTCAGTCAACCCATGGCACCTGGGTATGTTCCATGACCTCCTGCCAGCGGGCCTTCGACACCTCACGTGGCCTCAAAGTGCACCTAGCATGGCACAAGCGCCGTGGTGACGTCGCCACGACTTAGTGGTGAACGGCGGTTTTTGTTGTCTGTCATACTGACTTTGACAGCACTGATGGCAGATGGAACTGTCTTGCAACATGTTTAATTAATATTCTTAGTTTTTTCGGTAAAGTCACGTTGAAGAGAAACAACAAAATAACAAAATATATATAAAACAATAAAAAATTCTCACGACGTTTCGACCATAACTCAAACGGTCATCATCAGGTGTGTTATTTTGTTGTTTCTCTTCAACGTGACTTTACCGAAAAAACTAAGAATATGAATTACTGCAGTCACGAAAGCTTTAAATCAAAATGTTTAATTAACTTTGAGCATGAGAAAGTTGCACTACAGAATGGAGTGATGTTTACAGATGGGTCGAACACATCAGGACAGAGATTGATGGCATATATTTCAGAGAGTGGTGGCATATCGTTCATCACACTCTCTATGCTGGTGTGCCTGACCCCATCAGTACAACATTCCCACTCAATTCTACAGTGCAACTCAAGGGCCATCAGCACAGACAAGTCCAAACCACATGGCTTCCAGTACTCACAACTTGCCACCCACTTATGCAGCTTTCCCCAAAGACTGCCTGTCAACCCCTTGCAACACTGGCTTTTATCCCAACAAACACATTACAGTTTACCAATACACAATGTCAGAAATACTCACAATCAGAAGTTCAAAACCCAGTAAGGAGTCAACTTATACCATCATCTCTCCTGCGCAGGTGGTTTATTGTGGAGAGACTGGACCCTGCCACGTGTATGTGGAACTTCCACAAATCACTCGCGAGTGCCAAAAGAAAGGAGCATTCATTTGAGCAGGGAGACACGTAGCCTTGATTTCCCTGTGATCTTTATTTAATCTACAGTTCTGTGCCTGACTATTCCCTCACTGAAACGTCCCCAGAAGACCCATTACCATCCACGGGAAGCAGTCGGTTACATTCCACCCATGTCCATCAGCTGTGCTGTCCACCGCTCTCCTTAGGCTTGTAAAGATGTGAGGGCGGTATCGAGTAACCAGAGGGGAATGGGGCCAGGCAAGGTTGTAACACGTTGCTGAGATGCCTCCACTGTTCAGAAGCCTCCTGCACCCCAAACTATAGTGAACCACTGTGGTCTGCGCTCCTTCAACGGAGGAGGAACAGCAAAAGTACACGAACTCCCTACTGAAGCCCTCTCGTGGCTCACAGAACTCGTCGTTAGCAGTCAGCTTCCGAGCATATTGCCATCAAACGCAAGAATAGAACAGTGTGGAACCCTATAGTGGCATACAGTAGATGTTCTCCAAAATCCCTTACATTTAGTTAAATAAAAACATTAAATATCATTAATGTACATTTACTTTTATAAGGGGTTTGGCCTGCTTACTTAAATTACTGGAAACATTAAAAGTACTCTACTTGTATATTAAAACACAATGCAGTAAAACATTTACTGATTGTAGGGGCATAAGGTGTTTTTGGATACTTGCGATCATTATTTTTCATCAGGGCTTCTCGAGCTGACCTCCCTGTAGCAGTTATATCCATAATGCAATGTGCCACCAACCATTAATATTTGACTTTTAACAACAAATTAGTTGGTTTATTTAGTAATAAATGGATTGGTTACTGAACGAGTCGTCTGATACTTAATAGCCACTTATCACCTCATATTATAAAGTGCAGTCTGAAACTCTTATCATTCTACAGAGTTTCATATTCTTGGTTCTTTCGGTAAAGTCACGTAGAAGGGAAACAATAAAATAATAAAAATATAAAACAATAGTTTCCCTTCTACGTGACTTTACCGAAAGAACCAGGAATATGAATCCCTGCAGTCACGAAAGCTTTAAATCAAAATTCTACAGGGTGTTTTAAAAAATGGACCCAATTTCAAAGCAGCATATTTCACGATGGCAACATGTTACAATTACACAAAAAGTTACACACGGTTTAATAAGCTATAGAGTTTTACTAACCATTTTATAAATGATCTATGTGCCCTCCACCTGCTGTACGAACAACATCGAGACGATGTTGAATTCGTCCCAAACGCCTCTCTTCTCACGATTTCCTCTGAGGTGCAAGGTCGCCCTGTGCTCTTCCCCTTACATCAACAGCCACGTTTCCTCAAACTGTCGGCACCAACGACGAACGCTCTTTGACATTGGCGGATCAATGCCAAAACGCCGTTGAAACGCACGCTGCACCGCAATTACGGATTCAGTCTTGCCGAACTGCAGAACGCAAAACGCCCCTTGTGTTGCGGGGTCACCATATTCTGAATGACTGAGGCTAGGGGCTGTTTGTGTGCTGGGAGAGGCATCTAGCGGTGATCATTTTAAACTCGATGCCCCGCCCTCTCTATGCACTGCCCTTTCAAGTGGTAAGAGTTTCATTCATGGGCGGTTCGTGGTTGCAGAGATATAGCGATTTCAAAACGGGTCCATCTTTTTAAAACACTCTGTATATCTCTGGCCTCTCTTTTTGTGTCTTATGGAGAAGGGCCATTGCCTAAAACGTCGCCTATCATAGACGTTTATTTTCAAAGCCAAAGTGTTATTGACGATCGTGTTGAGTTTTTTTATATTTTTCGACATGAGGTTTCTGCATTCCCAGAAGGCCCTGTGGCTGATGTGATGCGTGACGGATATGTGGGGGGACATTGTTACTTATATTCTCCACAACGACACAAGTTATTATTACTATTGTAACAAGATAAAACATCAGACAATACGTCTTCGCGTATCCATTTCCGCGTGAAAAAATACCGTATAGATGCGTTTTACACATCCCATTGGCCGCAGGGCCTTCTGGAAGTGCACCATTTCAGCAGCATTGATTCAGGACAAGCAAAAACACATTCTTGCGGAGGGAGCTGGTAGGAACGTTGGGTTGCTCGGTCAATGGCCAGGGTCAACGGCGGCGTGGTGTAAATATGCCTGACTGTGAGGGCGGGCACAAGCCGGCGTTAGTAGGTTAAACGTTGAGTTTTATAAGGGCACCACGGGGTGACCAGCCCCTCCCCAACCCCTCCCCACCCACCCCTCTCCACCCAGCCCCACCCTCCCCACCCAGCCCCTCCCCAACCCCTCCCTCCCCAGCCCCTCCCTCCCCACCCAGCCCCTCCCCACCCTCCCCTCTCCACCCAGCCCCACCCCTCCAATTTTTGGATGCACGACGGATGGACGGACACAATTATCCCCTGTGGACTGGTGTTAGCAGGAAGGTTCCTACCAGTACTAAGCACCGGTGTAGACACTCAAGTGTCTCATCGGCATCAAAAGTCAGGCTTTGCTCGGACCAATGCCGATGACCTGCCAATCTTATAGGCAAGGATTCCATATCTACCCTAGGGGAGGGGTCCTAGTTCTATTACTAATCTCCTTGGTGAAGTAATTTCTCAGACGATGCTGCCATCAGTGCCGGATTAAACTCGTGCGGGGCCTGTATCATATGTTTTAAAGGGGCCCTAAATAAAAAAAAACATGAATATTTAAACACAAAATTTTTACTTGCACAGTAAAGTAATTGCATTTTTTCATTTGCTATACAGCCAGATACTACGACAAATCGCTAACCTTAAACACCCAGTCGTTCATAAAAGTTGAAGGCAGTATAGTACTATAGTAATAGAGCAAGTGCAGAATCACTGAACCGGAATTGATAGCTTGAAAGCATTTAGCGCGGGGCCCCTTGAAAGTGCGGGGTTCCGTAGCTGCTACATAAATTATGTAACTACATATGCTGCTACGATATATAATCCGGCACTGGCTGCGATTACGGTATATGCTGCGCCCTCTTGTGACAATTCGCTGTGGGTGTTGTTCAAGTGTCTGCGTGCCCTTCTCTCATCTGCAACCACCTGGCACCATTGGGTTGGCATCCGTCACTGGCTTTGGGCCGTGGCGACGTCTTCGTGTCGAGCGTGTGTACACGTGCAGTTATTGCATTCGCAATGCGCACATGTGCAGCGTGTACACGGGACGCATACGCACTGCAGTGGACACGTGCAGTAAGCACAGTTGCGTGTGCGCGCGTTAGCAAGTCGTGTGTAAATGTCGTGGGGAGCGGTGGTGTAGCGGTTAGCGCGCTGCGCTACGAACCCAGGCCACCCGAGTTCGATTCTCGCTCACGGCCAACACCGGTGACGGTTATCTGAAGGGCCGTCCATAAATGACGTCACGCGATTTTGGACGATTTTCGACACCCCCCCCCCCTCGTCACACGGCGTCACAAAAAGTCAGACCCCCCCCTCATATATGACGTCACAAAGCTCTGCACCCCCCCCAAAAAAATATAAAACATGCTTCAAATCGCTTTAAACTATTGTCATTGTAGTGCGTATTTAATGTGGCGCTGCACTCTGATGTTGTAGGAGAAAAAATTTATTAAAATTATATTTAATTAAGTAGAACGTGTTGTCTATATTTATTCAAAGTTGCGCATTTTGATGTGACGTCACATTTCTCAAACCCCCCCCCCCCTTCGTCATACATCGTCACAAATATCTGACCCCCCCCCCCCCCACCAGGTGCGTGACGTCATTTATGGACAGCCCCTGAACCGGTCCCGAGCCCTCTCCCCTAGGTCGACTCAGCCTCAAATGAGTGCCTGTTGCGATGTGTAAACATCGCCACTTAGGGACACAAAGGCGGCCGGGCGTGGTGCTGGCCACCCCGCCTCCCCCCCTGTCTAAACAGCAGTTACACGGGTCGGGGGCTCCTTCGACAGGCAAGGCTGCGTTGGCTAGGTCAAGCAGCACACACGTGCCCGGCCACCGCACGTGGCCGGTCACCGCACGTGCCCGGCCACCGCACGTGCCCAACCAAAGCAGCTTCTGTTTGTCCGGATCGAGGGGGGCTAAACGGGCACGACACGGGCTGGACAAGAGATGGAGCTGGTGCGGTTCGGGAGGATGTGGCGTTGAGTGGTCTTGCTGATGACCGCTACCAGCGGTGTCAAGATCGGCCTCTGTGGAGGAGGCTCGTGAAGGACGCTGCTGCTGCTACTGGACATTTGGAGGCAGTCGCCCTCCAACAACAACGGAGGGCAGAGGAGCGACGCTCACAACAATGAGCGGAGCGCCTGGCGGATAAAATACAGCGAGTTGGCACGGTAGGGGGGCACAGCTGGTGCATTTCCCAGTCATCTCAGTCACCAGCTGGGTCTGGTTCCGTGACCTCCTGCCAGCAGCGAGCCTTTGACACTTCACGTGGTAGCCTCAAAGTGCACCTAGCCTGGCACAGGTCGCCGCGGTGACGTCCCCGGCACTTAAGTGGCGAATGGCGACTTGTTGGTACAATATTGCCAGACAGGATCAACCCTATTCTTATTTTTCATACTTTAGTACTGGCAAAAAGGTCCCATGATATTGCTGCTCACCCAGAGCTGTAAACGCTCTGATAGTGCATGGTCTTTGTACTGTTCGCCTTTTAGCATTGCTCACTACTCTGACACTGGTAGTGAGCCTAGGCCCTCAAGAAGGCTTCTGCCTCTGGTGTAGGCCAATCAGTTTCAAAGACCATAGATCATATATTATCAGAGCATGTTTGTTTGCATGTTCACAAGTACTGTGTGGCTAATGCAGACTCGATTCCTTGTAAAAGGGTATCTATTTGGTTGTTTGCACATCTTAAACACCTGTTTCATATATAAGAATAGGTTTTATTGCCAGGAAGGGCAAAAACTTATTTTTGTTTTTCATACTTTGATTTTGAAGTGTAATGGCAAAAAAGGTCCCATGAGAATGAGATAGATTAATAAATAGTAATTACATTTTATACAGCGTCATTCATGCAATTGCATCCCATAACGCTTGCACATCGATTAAGCCAGTTACTCACACAGATTATGCAAAAGCAACAAAACCCCCAAACTACTTAGCGAATCAAAAACTAAAATGAAAAAAATAATATAAGAATAGGTTTTACCCTTTCTGGCAATAAAACAGTTGTGTTAAGATGTTACAGCATCAAACAGAAACCTTTTAGCAAGGAATCATGTCTGCATTAACCACATATATACTTGTGGCGAACATGCAAATAAAAAACGTGCTCTGATAGTATGTGCACTGTCTCTGAAACGGATAGGGGGCCGTCCATAAATGACGTCACGCACCTAGGGGGGGTGGGTCAGACATTTGTGACGATGTGTGACAAAGGGAAGTGGGTTCAGAAATGTGACGTCACATCAAAATGCGCAACTTTAAACAAATATAGACAATACGTTCTATTTTATTAAATAAACTTTTTTTAATAAATGTATTCTCCTACAACATCAGAGTGCAGCGGCACATTAAATACGCACTACAATGACAATAGTTTAAAGCGATTTGAAGCATGTTTTATTTTTTTTGGGGGGGGGGAGGAAAGAGCTTTGTGACGTCATATTTGAGGGGGGGGTAACTTTTTGTGACGTCGTGTGACTTTGAGTTTTCTTTCAGTTTTCATTTATTTGGTATAGCCCTGTGAGCCATTCGGCTCTTGAATCGGGTGCAACCGCAACAAACAAAAAACATGAACAATAAAACATCTTAAAGTGACTGTGCAAACAGAAAATCCAGGAAAAAACAGCAAAATATTCCTGAAAAAGCACCATACACCAACGCTGTGTGCAAAAAACCCAGTGGGATACATGTCAAACAACAACCACAGGACAACTTAGATTAAGGGCATCAGTCTAACTCCGTACTACAACAAACAAACATGGCCAAACCAAAAAACTTTTCGACATCACAAAAATAAAGCCATAAAAGCAATGTAACAGTGATCATAGGAACTGTGACCGAATTTTCACAATGAACGACATAAACAACATGTAGCACCAAACCCTAGAGCCATAGCTGGCTGCATGAGTCACTCCACAACAACAGGAGCATCAGTCGGAGTATAAATTTTTTCAATGCACCTTTAAGATCAGCACACTAAATCTAAATACAGATCATACTTTGCAGCGGTCATTCGGAGCGAAACATTTTATTTTATTTTAGGCCACTGAATAGCAGTGGCAGCTAGGGGTGTACAACTCCTCTAGAGCAGTTTTGAGTGAACATCGCATAGGTAGTGATTCAAGTTGCAGTTTATTGGTTTCTTCCCATCTGCTGCTGGCCTGTTAAACAAGGCCAAGGGCTAACACTGTTTTTAACATTTGATCTACATAACGACACGTTGCTGATATTAACTATGTTTCCCTATTTGTATTTTTAAATTATATCTTAAAGCCATTTTATATTCGATATTTATTTAATTTTATATACTTCAGCCCCTTAGTGTTAGACTTTTAACCCTTATTATAGTAAGACTTGTTTAAAACTTATTTAAGATTTTAGATTCCTATATGTTGAATGTATGCACCATCCTGCCAAAGTAAATTCCGTGTCGGTGTGAACTTACATGGCGAATAAAACCCTTTCTGATTCTGATTCTGATTCCAGACCCTGGGGGCATCAATAGCAAAGGCCCTTCCTCCAGTTTTTGTACGGCAATAGGGAATGTGAAAAAAGTGACGAGGGGGGGGCAAAAATCGTATAAAATCGCGTGACGTCATTTATGGACGGTCCCCGAGGTCGACACCAGAGACAGCCAGAAAGGGCAAACTCTACTCTTAGCTGTACATTGTTTTGACACTGGCAAGGGAGGTCCCATGATTTAAAAAAATGTTACAACTTAAATAACGAAGTCCATCAGCGACGCCTTCCCATTGGTCGACCCCCCCACCCCACCCCACCCACCTCCCCCCACCTCCCCACGCGACGCTGAACCAATGGGTAAGCTCTCGCTTGGGAACGCGGAAGCGATTGCCATGGCAACCAGGTACGCTCGTTACGGGGCTACGCATTCATTCATTCGTTCCTTCGTGGCGTTTCGTTCGCGATGGGACGACGACGACTGCGCGACTCGTTCGCTTCGCGTCCGTCTGGTTCGTAAGACGCTCGCCATGTTCTCCAAGGACAAAAGCAAGTGGGAGTTTGTAAGTCGCGTGCGGTTGTCAATGCGTTGATTATCGCTCGTCGTTGTCGTTGTTGTTGTTTACACATTCGCCGCGAAATTAACGTTCGCGCTGCGTTTACTTTCATTTCATTCGGTTAGAGAGAGAGAGTTGAAAAAACCCCCCCACAAACTTGTGCGAAGTCAGCAGTTGTTTGTCCCGTGGAAGGTCTGACTCGTCACTTGTCGAAATGTGGAATCATCTTCTTTGGTTCTTTCGGTAAAGTCACGTAGAATGAGAATAAAATAATAAATTGATAAAATAAAATAACACAATAATATTCTCACGACGTTTCGGCCACAACACAAGCGGCCTTCACGCTTTTCAGGTGAAAGGACGAGACGGCCTTCATCAGGCCGCTTGTGTTGTGGCCGAAACGTCGTGAGAATATTATTGTGTTATTTTATTTTATCAATGTATTATTTTATTCTCATTCTACGTGACTTTACCGAAAGAACCAAAGAAGATGAATCCTTGCAGTCACGAAAGCTTTAAATCGAAACGTGGAATGTCCGTCAGCGATGGATGATGAGCTATTGAGCGTTGAGGCACCGTCATTTGTTGACGTGACGCTCTTCGTGACACGAATTGAGCTTTTATGTTTTATTTTTGTATCGCAGTGTAGGAACAACAGTGCCTTTTAATTAGTCAATTATTCACGCTTTTCAGTCGCGGGAAAATTTGACCTATAACGTGAGCGATTAAAACCGCATTCTGAGAGCCCACGGTCCTTTAACCTCGTTCGTTTGCACAATAGTTGATGTTATGCCGTACTGTAGTGCTGTGCTCACGTCTTTTAAGGATGAATATGCCCAAGCCTTAGGGGCCGTCCATAAATGACGTCACGCACCTGGGGGTGTTTGAGAAATGTGACGTCACATCACAATGCGCAACTTTAAATAAATATAGACAACACGTTCTACTTAATTAAATAGACTTTTTAATAAATGTTTTCTCCTACAACATCAGAGTGCAGCGCCACATTAAATACGCACTACAGTGACAATAGTTTAAAGCGATTTGAAGCATGTTTTATTTTTTTTGGGGGGGGGGCAGAGCTTTGTGACGTCATATTTGAGGGGGGTCTGACTTTTTGTAACGCCGTGTGACGAGGGGGGGCGGGTGAAAAATCCAAAATCGCGTGACGTCATTTATGGACGGCCCCTTAGCCCTCTTTACACTTCACTGACGATTTGGGTGGAAACCTACCGTTGTGAATACGACTATTGGGAAACACTCAGTAAACAAAGTTGAGAAAGGTATCGCTGAGTACACACAGAATGATGCCACCACGCCCCAGCATCGCTTTCTTCAAGGTTGTCTTGTGGGTTTAAAATATTTACCCATCATCCAAGGTCTGCTCTTGCACCATCTATCTCACCATGGCATCTGTCTTTAAGTCTTCTCCTTGGAAGCCATCCTCTGGGTGTCACTCAAGTGCCAGCCTTGGTAACCTGTCATGTCCTGCTCCACCATTGCGCACATGCCTCACCCATATGTAACTTGAGTACAGTGATACACGTGTGTACCAGGGACGTGCGGTCAGGGGAGACAGAGCCTCACCTGTCATACTCCCAATGAAAATAGTTGTTACAAAAAGTAAAAAAAAGAGAATAATAAAATAAAATAATTATTAAGATTTTTTTCCCACTGATCTGTGTTATCAATGTCATTTCTGCTCGATTCCAATAATTTTTATAGTCAAAATCGCCAAATTTGCGGAGCTCCGCTGCAAATACAGGAAGAGACGAGAGGTGAGGCAGCGGCGAGCTCAGCCTCCCCTCTGATTGCGCAACCCCTCAGTAACTGGATGGAGCGTGGGCAGTAAGCGCGTGCCTGTTACTATCTCAGTATGTCACCAATGTAATGTTCGTAGACCCCTTCATTTCATGTCCTCGCCTTCCATACTCCAGGTAACTTATTTCACGTATGTGTATAATGATATTTAGGCTCGCTCGTCTCGTCATGAAACTGCAATGAAAAAGCACCAGAGGAGGCAGCTGTCGCATCTGCCTCACTGAGGAGGACGTGTCTAACACGCCCCCCTCCGTGAGGCCACGCCCCCTCCGCGAGGCCACGCCCCCTCCGTGAGACCACCCCCCCCCCCTCAGTGTGTGAATCTGGCTCTGACACTAGCCAGTGCCTCCCCAGCCATTGACCTCTCCGCACGTCACTGGTGTGTACATGTACAGCCTTTTTGTCAATCCACTGCTGGATGAGTACCTCCCCACACTGCGCGTGTCGTTGGGGTAGGCAGGGAGTATAATACAGTCCAACAATGGTGAATGCTGATAGTGTAGTCCTGCAACAGCCTAACAACACCTGTTCTATGCATGGTGGTCACCTGTCGAAGGACCATCTAAGCTCAACCCTGCTTCGCTTCTGAGGTTTAATGAGATCGGGAATATTCTGGGTGACTGGGTCATAGGCAATACATGATGAGTCAAAGACAGGCATCGTATTCCTTCTGTTACTTCCAGAAACGTAATATATCCGTGACAGCTTGGGGATACCTTTATCCGGCAATGTGTTGAACATAGCTGACAATGATGATTCCTTCTGTTACTTCCAGAAACATGTCTGTGCTGGGCTTGGTCCAGCACTCACGCTGGCTCCTCTCCCGGCCGTGCCCATCTCGCCGTCCCCACGCGTCCCAGAGAACATTCTTCGCCGCAAACCCCGGTACAACATGGCCAGCATTGAGGGCACACGAGCAGGGCACTTCTTGATGGCATTTAGTAACCGCACATTCATGGTGGTTCATGCAGCAGAATATGGGATTTGCCAGGGCTTCATTTCACATTGAACATTTTCTAAAGTGGACATTTAGACAGAACTGTGGTGGCCTGTAAGTAGCCACAGCCATATCGAAAGGTATACCGGATATGGTGTGCTGGGTGTGGAAATATCTTCCGCATGGCTCACTCAAATCGACTAGGCTGATATTAATCCCTAATGTGTGCACACTTTTATGGTTTACAAAACATTAAGCCATAATGCACTGGCACAATCTTTGCTTGTTCAAGAGTGTACATGCAGTTCAATTAAACACAACAAATTTACATTCTGATAAGCATGGATCCATTTTATCAGTAAACAATGTTTCAATTGTAATAAGCACTGCACAAAATGTGCATCTAAATAAAATCTAGTGTCTCCTAAATTTAATAAAATATCTTATGGTGTGTGCCCCATTAGTAATCTGAGCACACAATATTCTGTACTAAATGCCAAAAGAGTAATATGCATATAGATAACTGTACAATTTTGCTTTTTGTTCGATAAGCACATGCTAAATATATGATCTATGTAACAATATTCACCGCAGCACTGATATGAGGTCTATTTTTTTGTTGTCCTAACATCCGCATTTACATTTATTCTTACATATCACGAAGAGTACATTATAGAATGAAAATCAGTTTTAATTTATCAATCTATCAACTGTTGAATGCATGCATAATTATATTAACGTATGCTTTTTTTTACCGGAACAATATTTAAAGCAGTGGCCTATTTCAGAGCATTTGTCACGGTGGTTTTGTCGCCACCACCACCACCACCATTCAGCAGAAGATGGGCCATCCATCGCCAACTGTTAACCTGCACGGCCGTGTGTGTATCCCAGCTCTGCCCTGGCAGCGGCCGTGTTTGTGTCATCGATGACGGGCCGTGTCGTGGGCATGCCCCTGGCGAATCTGCAAAGTCAACGGCCTCGCTCCTGGTCCTTCTCGGACACGGACAGCATCGTGGAGCCGTACGGCCCTACTGGCCAGTAAGTTTGTTGCCCTTCTGATTTAGGGCTGGACCACGTGTTGCCCGGCGTGATGTTCGATGTTTCACTCCACATGCTGGGAGCTTCTTTAGGAACTGAATAGTTCCTGAGAGCGAAACGTAAAATTCGGTTTCATGGCACCTCCAGTTACAGTTTCTGAAGAAGCTTCCAGCAAATGGAGGGAAATGTCGAACATTATGCTGAGCAACATGTGATACAACGCAAGCACACATTGGAGAGCCAGATTCATGTTGAGTAGCCTTTTTTTAAACTATACTTTCAAAGCCACGGTGTTTAGACCAAATCACATAATTACAGTTTTATTGATTGTTTACAGACATTTTCAATCATTTTAAATGCAAATGTAACACATTTCCATAGTTTTCATTCCCATAAACAGGCATATCAAAATGTCCACTTTGATACAGTGTCTGCTCTTTTCATATGTTTCCAAAGATACCTGGACAGAGTTGAAGTTCCACTTTCTGATGGCGAGGAGACGTCCAGAAGTCAAGGTGCTTCAGCACAAAACACGTTTTGTACATGATCACCAAAACTACTAACTGAAATGTGACACGCACATGCTCTGGTCGGGAGCTGTCTGGGTGGAGGAATCCGATGAGCTATGAAGCTCTTTTTCACAAATGTCCAGTAGGGACTTGCAATCCAGAGGTTGCTGATTCGGTCACATAGCTCAGATCATATACAAAAAATCGTGTTCTAAACCAATATAATACTGACAATTACAGTTCATTAACTCAATATTCATATCATAAAACTTCACAATGGTAAAATAAATATGTGTTCGTAAATTAATTCATGACCTCTGCAGCTGCCATTAATTTTAATGTTCCACAGTGATAAAAAAGTAACGCTCGATTTGCAAGTCGTATTGTAACTCGTGTAGTAATTTACATTAAAAAAACACCATCTGCCAATCAGGACATAACCTCATGTTGCTTGAGTCACGTGGGCTCAGTCAAAGTATCCCATGGCATTCTGATTTTTGTAGTAAAAATCAGGTTGAACTGATGATAAACAGAACTGATGATATACCCTTACAAGGCATCGCAATTTAATAATTTAGAATTGTACTTATGCGTCGGGTTTAACGTCTTCTCTTCAGGATAGTGCAAGAAGGCAAATTACAGATGTGCGTCTTTGGAGTCATTGTGCGCAGAGGCATCATTTGATTCACGAGAATGTGCCCTTTTACATTTGTGTTACAACAGCAGTGGAGTCTCGTGCAGAGACAATGTCTCCAGACGTCGACTCACAAGGCAACCTGGGAGAGAGCTCAGCCATCCGCCAGGATTTGTCAGAGATGTACGCCCGGCCGAACAAGAATAAGCATGTACGTGCCAACGACCAGCACGTCTGAGCATTAATTCCTTCACAAGATTATAGAAAGCATTATTAAAGGAAAACACAAACCATAAATAGATAAAGAAGCAGTCAACACCTTCGCATATCTGCCCCTCCACATTTTACACATCTCATCAGCCACATGGCCTTCTGGGAATGCATAATTTCAACAACATCGGTCCAATTCCTGTTCTCTAGAAGCTCACCTTTGTGAACTAGTGTTACACATACCATATATTTATTTTGTTTATTCAAGTTTGAGTCTCCACGATAGAGGAGATTCATAGCAGAGGGAGCAGTGGTGCAACGGTTGGTGCACTGCGCTATGGACTGGCCACCTGAGTTCGATTCTCAGCCACAGGTGTCATCAGTGATGAGTGATATCTGAACCAATCCTGGGCCCTAGTTTCTTCCTTTAACCTTTTTTAAGGCAGTTTTAGTGAAGTTCATGACTTATTAAAGTTGGTCCACACTTTAGGGATATTAACCAAAAATGGCACAAAGGAAGAAAAAATAAGTTTAAATCTTTTAGTTTCCCTGTACCATTCTCAACATTCATATCAGTCTATAGCTGGCTATGAATTGCTGATGAGCCCTTATGAAGGTGAAACTATAATGGTAGCTCTATTGTGTTCTTTGGGCCTTTCGGTAAAGTCACGTAGATAGGTTCAAATTAATAAAAAGGAGGATGACGATTGCTTTGTGTTGTGATGGAAACGTCGAATTTTATTTTATTTGTATTAATTTGAACCAATCTACGTGACTTTACCGAAAGACCCAAATAATTTTAATTCCTGTAGTCACGAAAGCTTTAAGTCCAGCTCTATTGTGCTTACATATATATAATCTCGTTAATCAGTCTGATTTCTTCAATTACTCTGTTGCTGCTTGCAGGCTGAGGTTGCAGAAGTGACAGAAGCCATTTCAAGTGAAGGGCATTCAAACACTCAGCAGGCACAGAAACCCAAAAAGAGTAAGGTTGCACACCAACACAGCCATACTTTGTGTTGTTCTTGGTGGCTTTGTGGTACATTTACATAGTGTTAGTTAATAGTCATAGTCTGCCGAGGTGACCAATGGTTGTATTATATGACTCCCAGTTGAAAGTTTGCAAATAAAAACATCTCTCTCAGACATCTGCTCAACCCACCATATCTCATGGATAGCTCAAATGAGTACCACGTTACGGCTAAGCCAACAGTGTTCTTCCAATGGAGACCGGCTCTTGCCATGGTAATGAGGAATTCGACGACTGTCTTAGGATCATCAGCAAAGATGAGCACAGCTCAATGCTCATGTGGAAACACTTTGAGGTTAAACGCATAATCTGTTTCAATGTCATATTCTTGTAAGTGTACGCATGCAGTCATTTGTGTATTAATTTTATAAATGTTTCTCTTTCTGTAACAGAGCGACAGCCCGAAATGAATCCAAAGGTGTGATATGCTGCCACAATTTAACATTCTTGAATTTGCTGTAACGACTCAAGACCTGTGCATATTAATGTCAATTAAACTAGGGGTTGCGATTGAAGTTGGACATGATCACGTGAAACTATAATGGTAGCTAAGCTGTGTGTGTTGTGAGTAATCTTGATATTTTTGGAATGATCCTCAGGTGACTGTGAACACACCAAGGGATGAGGAACGTCCAGGTAAAAGCAAGCAGTAGCTCACTCACAACATGGGCACAGTTCAGAGGACTTAACAAAACATGCAGGCATGTGTTTGTGGCACAAACCTACACCTCAAAATATGTACATTGACATTTACGGCTCTGTGTTCATTCACCACTGGATGGGAGCCTCCCTGTGGCAATGTGGATTATGGCGGTTATTAGACCACCTTGGTTTAGTGTGTTGCAAATGGCACTGGTGTGATTTGTATCATGGGCATACATGCCTCATCTGCCATGCGTGTGCTGCTAAACTCTGGAGCTCATTGCCCACCTCTACCCACACAGTTATGATTTGCAAACGAAAGTTGACCACTGTTTATCCATGTGGACCACTTGCCACTCTCAGAACTTATTTTCTGACGTTGCTCTCTTCACATTGGGCCTAGAGTTCCTTGAGCCTCCGTGATATTAAAGCTGTAGAGGACATCTGAGTGGTGAAACCTCACAATCTTCTGTAGGTTTCCGTGTTTTTTCGTCACGGCTGACTACGTGTCTGTTTGCCTGCGGTCGCCAGCGGATGCGCTCAGTGGCTCTGTCCCAGACGACGTGGCCACTCTGAAGGGGATGGTGTACAGGCTCAACGTGCTGCTCAGTCGCTACCAAGCAACCTTCCGCCCTCTGACAAAAGAAGAGGTAACCCCCCTTGTGTATGTACATGCTTACGACCAGGAGGAAGTGCTCACGTTAGATTTTTTTCTGAACATCTCAGCTACATTTTCCTGAATGTAGAAAAGACTTAGGTCAATTCGAGGGTCAATTATGACAATGATACTGTGTGACCCGCACAACATTGTGGGTTGTTGGCTTTTTTTATTTGTGCACACACAGTG
Organism: Petromyzon marinus; assembly: GCF_048934315.1. Taxonomy (NCBI): domain Eukaryota; kingdom Metazoa; phylum Chordata; class Hyperoartia; order Petromyzontiformes; family Petromyzontidae; genus Petromyzon; species Petromyzon marinus. The sequence goes on along the minus strand of NC_133691.1, from coordinate 8,767,059 downwards.
GACATGAACAGCCTTGGTGAAGGTACTTTACACTTATGAATGTTGATGTTGGAGATATGTAGGTAAAAACAAATGAATGTGTATTTATGTATTAATGGGTATTCTAATTTAACTATGGTAATGTGTACGTGTAATCATTTTCTAGAAACAATCTCAAAATGTTAACATCTTTTGCGATCATGTGAGAAACACGTGATTTGAATATATATTATGATATTTTTTTTATTAGGTGAAGCTCAGTATATTTACCATTCACACAGGAAAATGATTGCTGAAAATCTGAAATTTAATTTTTGTATGAGAATCCTAGAAAGTCCCTGGCATGCTCATTATAACAACGTTCACTGTTAACTTCTAAAAACAACACGAAATGCTTACCCAGGAAAGTGCTTCACTCAATTCTAAGATCATTAACTCAGATACCAGGTGAAATTGACTGAGCAGGTGGTCGCTAAAATAACTACTAACCCAGTGGTGTCTCATCATTAAAGGCCGCCAGAATCAGGCACCATCAATGAAAAAATAAAACACTATACTGACCTGCACAACTGGCGTTTACAAAATGTGTGTTAATTAACGTTTCACGCGAGCTAATGTTCAATTTCAGAACGGCGGCTGCTCATAGCTGAAACTAAATCCGCCATCTCTTACGGAAACTAAAGCTATTCTTATTTTACTAGGTAAGGCCCACTGAAGTATTTCATTGGGAGCCCAGGCTATGATGTCTGTGGCATGTGTGAATGATACCAGAATATGGTCCATGAGATATGGCGGTTTAAAATGGGAAATTGTGGGGAAGGAAAAGAGGAAGGATGGGGTGGCATGAATTGCTACACTGAGAACAAGAAATGTTTTTTTTTTATAGCCTACAGAGGGAGTTTGTTTGAAGAAGTATTACATTTTATTGGGGAGTGACGCTGAGCGGGAGTTTAAATGGATGGAAACCATAATCCCATTTTATTTAAGTGAATGAGAGTAGGGATAACTTACAGCCTTTGTTCACTATTGGATGAAGGCCTTCCCACTTTGTCTCAGTCATGGGGGTTGTTTGACCATACCTCACGTCATTGGTCAATGCAGGTTGGTGAATGGATGTGGAGCCCAGGACTGGTGCAGAAATCACTCACCACTGATGTTAGCCAGGAATTGAACTCGGTTAGTCGATTTCGTATCAGGGTACACTAACCACTGCGTCACAACTCCCTTGCTTATTGAAGTTACTGTGGCTTAAATGTTCTACGGATGCTCGACTGAAATAATGTGTTAGTTCACACGGACAATAATGGAAGTTCATGAATCTTCCAGGTGTACACAAATTAGTCCTCCTGGCCATTCCGTTAAATCTATGCAACAGAACTTGATGATTCCATGATAGGGGGACACGTGTGCATGCTGGAAAGCATGTTTCTCAGCTACTTGCCTAGCTAGGAATGTGGAATTGTGTCCACCTGCTCAGGCCCGTGGGGCATGCTACACTTTGAGCTTTCCTGCTGTGATTCATCACAGGGACATACGTTGTCCTTTTCCTTTAATCCCACAGAGGAAGAAGAAGGCAAATGGATTATGCTTCAAAGGGCCCCTCCCTCCATGGCTGGTAATCCTGTGGGCCGTTACCCATGCCTTTTTCATTGTTTCTCACAACCTGGCTTCAAGACGGTTCCATTCTAAATGGAAGTTATACAGCCTATCATCTTTTTCCAGTCGAAAGGTTCATTGGTTGTTTTGCAGTACAGTGTTGTGCCAATGAGTCTGCCACCGAGATGGAAAACTGCCTTCTTTTTTAAACTATAGCTACTTTTAGCGTCATGTCTTTGTGCTTATGTGGTAATTTCTGATGGGATATATTGATAATTGCAAACAATGTTTTTATATTGTGGATAAGAGGCTGAAATTCAAATTATCCACGTGTTTGCTTATCCAAGGAACTGTCAGCTTGTGTCATGAATAGGAGAAGATAAATACTGTACTGCAAACTTCTTAAAAACCTAGCATCAATGTATCACATATCATCTTGAAGCAGGGATAAAAACATTTAAATTAAAATAAGAACGATAGTAAAAGTAAGCACCAACTCGTTTACTCCTAAAAGTGTTGAATTGATGACTTGGAAAGAGTGCAATTCTATGACACCAACCCTGCCTCCACACACTTACGTGTCTATGCGTGAATACTTCATTTAGATGAGGTCATTAGGACATGAGTATCAGAATGAGGCTAACAGCAGGTTGTTATGACTTATTTTCATAGCTTGTACTTGAGATAGCTTGGGTCATATTCACATGTTGCAAAATAAATCACCTGTGGCGATTTGCCGCATTGTTGGTACGTGGAGAAATTGGAACGTCTCCCCCAATTATCAGCTGAAAAGGTACCTCAGCTAAAACATGAATAAAATACCATATTTTATTTACCAGGTACAATCCACTGAGCCATTATCTCTTTTGCACAGGTAAGCTGGCCACACATGATAGCTCATCGAAGTGGCTTATGCCATATGTGGGAATTTAGAGTGTAGTAGTTATGGTGCCAGTGAGGAGAACAGGTGGGAGAGGTTAAAGAGGGGTTGGCCCGGTCCTAGCTGGAGTCTTCTTCAACCGGTTAGGCCCAGGTTTTATGCTACAACGAGTTTCCTTGCCTCGAGCATCTGTCCTGTGCAGGTGGACGTGCAGCACATGCCCCCTCTTCTGCTGGAGTATGACAAGGAGCTTCAACAGAAGGAAGAGATGATACGCAATTACGAGGTACAGCTGATATGTACACTATATGGACAACCTTCTGAAAATCACATGATTGCTATAGCCCAATGGGTACGTGTAAATATTGTGCATTTTGTGATGCAAATATGACAATTGGAAAACATTTAGAGCTTAGTTTACTGACGATAAGATCTGTAAATTGGGTTCACATCTTATAACGTACAATATATTCAAACAAGTGCAATAATTGTGATAAAAAGTATGTTACGTATGCTAGTTATTACTTATCCAACGGTGTATATTTTAAACAGTGCAATATATAATCCAAAGGCAGGGCTTTTGTTACTTATCCACTGGGATCATTGCTCAAAACTAATTCTTGGTGAACTTCTTCAACCATGCTTAGTGTGTTCTGCACTCATCAGATGCCAGTGATGCACCCTATAGATATGCCAAATAACAACACACTTTAATAACGGAGAGCCATTTTGTTAAATGACAGTCTCTTCCACCACAAAGTTCTTCTCCTTCCAAGATTATTGCCCATTCGGCCACCTCATTCTCTGTGAATGATTCGAGCCATCTGTTTGCAGGAGGAACTGCATGCCCTGCGGGAACAGATGAAGGGGAACAGAAGGGTCGCAGGAAGAGGAGTTGGTAATGAGCGTTTGACTTCATCGCAATGGCAGCAACACACACACCATGACACAAGTCCTGAATGCTATGCTCGTTGTTGATCAGGGGAGAGGTGGCACAGTGGTTAGTACGCTGTGCTATAAACTTGACAACATGAGTTTGATTTTCGGCCATGGCTAATATCGGTGGCAAATGATACCTGAATCAGTCTTGGCTCCCCCTGTTTTGCTGTACTGATACAGCATGGGGAAGCCCACAATGAATGCCTGTATGTTTTTAATTATTTTGTTATGAATCAAATGCCTTGTATCAATTGATCCAGCGTGCTTGATTCCCGCTTGCAATTTGTGAGTTTTAATCACATTTAAAGTTTGATTCAGCCCATCATCCTCCTGCAGTCGATAAAATAAGTATAACTTTCTGGGGCATCAACAGCATTTGTCCCGTAGGGAAACCGGCCCCGTATATATGTGGAATGTTTACCATTCAGGAGGAGCACTGCCCAATGCTTATTGAACCATAGCCACAGCTTCAATATGATTTTATAGAAGGGACATTGTGCAATAATCCAAATCTAGGATCCTCATGATAAATAATCTTGAGACTCAATGAGTCCTAAGATACATATATAAAAACAACCTACTCTATATATCAGTGTTTCAACCATTGCTTGTTAATGATACAAGTGGATTTATTATTGACTGTGTTTTGTACTCCGTTGCCATTGCAGTTCCTGAAATATTCCCTTGTTTTGATTGTCTAAAATATACATAAAAGGGGCAACTTGTAATTGATCACCAGAATTTTTCAGAACCAATTATTACCCACCAGAGGCGCAAAAGCTTGCGCATCTCACCTTCATACATGCTGCTTTCTGGGCTAAGGACTGGCAGTCCCCTGCACATTGTGCGTCTCGCTTGATTGCTCACGGCTTGAGTGGGAATCTGCACAGGCGTGGGCCATTCACACTGGGTAGATATGATCAAGTACTCTTTTCGACTTGAACTGAGAAGGGCGTGCAGTTTGTGTACAACAGGTGTCGGATGCTTGAGGGCATATCTCCTATGGAGGAGGCTCGTGAAGGACGCTTCTGGGCAGTTGGATGCACTCGCCTTCCAGCAATAAAGGAGGGCAGAGGAGCGACGCTCACAACAACAGCAGAAAGTTGACACAGTAGGGGGCACAGGTGGTGCATCTGCCAGTCATCTCAGTAAGTCAACCCATGGCAGCTGGGTCTGTCCTGTAACCTCCTGCCAGCAGCGAGCCTTCGACACTTCACGTGGCCTCGAAGTGCACCTGGCCTGGCACAGGCACCATGGTGACATCACCGCCACTTAGTGGTGAATGGCGGCTGTTGGTGCTCTATAGGCGTGCTTGCCTGAGCAAGGAGACCTGCTCGTTCCTTTGTCAATTCCCACACGCGTGCTCGGCACTAACAGCTTGCCTATGGATATGCCGTCGGCAGGCGAGGAGTCGAATGACCGTGCCCAGGAGGAGGTGGTCTCCCTGAATGAGATGGTGCGCAGGCTGAACGTGCTGTTGAGCCGCTACCAGGCCACATTCCGCCCTCTCACGAGAGACGAGGTGACCCTTTGGCTCATTTGCCAATCTGGAATTTCCATCGCTGGCCATAAAACGTCCACGCGCTTATTTGAGCATAGAGACCCTTTGACTTGCTTGGCTAATCTAATAATGTGCCGCTGTATGACTAACATCTAGTAAACAGAATAGATAGTGTACTCGTGTTTATCTTGTACAAATTGCCTTTCATAAACTGCGGTCAATATTAATGTATTTGCTCTGGCAGCAACTCGCGTGCGATCCCTCCACCGTGGCCGTGTACACAGCAAGGCGCCCGTGTACACAGGGCCGCGCCACTTTGAGTTCCCCGGCTCAAAGCTGAACGATTGACAAACACCTCGCATTGCATCAATAAGTGTGTGGTGATGTCGATGATGAAAATACATATCTTTCAGTAGGTATTTTCATTATTGATATTTTAAGTTGACAGAATGATTATATGAAAAATAGTGTAATTCATCCATCCATAAATAAGTGTCTTTATTGAGCAAACACAACAATCCAAACACTGTATGAAATGTTTTTGCTCTCCAGGTCAAGTGGTGCGTTCTCAAATAAAACTAATTATAATTTTGATAGGAATGTTTTGCTGCTTTTTGGTATATTATTCATTCTTATACTATTTTTGGTTCTAAATTTATAAATGGAATGGAAAAACATACATTCATAGTTGTACAATTATTAAAGATCACAAATGTTGCAATCTTTAAATAATTAGAATTTTAATAATCGTTGTTGCTGTGGTGTAACCTATAATGCAATGGTGCCCTTTCATTTCACAGAATAAGACGCCAAATGTTCTGCGCTTCAAAGGACCAATCCCTCCCTGGCTGGTAATCCTTCTGCCTAGTTATTTTCTTTATAACAGAGTCCAGACCTACATTTGTAAATTAACATGACCCCCCTGAATTTTGAGGGAATGGGAGCTATTAAGATGATAAACGGACACATTTCTATACATTTCACCAATTTGGCTACAATTCTGCCATGAATTGGCAGAAGAATGATTTTCACATGTACAGAGGACAGGTTGAGTGATGTTTTATTATTTTTCCAATGTACTTGGGCTTTGTGTGTACAGGTGGATGTGAGGACGCTTTCTCCTCTCATCCTGGAGTATGACATTGTCCTTCAAGAGAAGGAAGAAATAATTTCCCTGTTCAAGGTAAAGTACTGTCTGACCACAATTAAAAGGCTCAATTAAAAATCCTGCATGTTGCTCATTCCTGTCAACTTCTTCTCTCTCATCTCACTTGGCTGTGTGCAGAGGTCTCTTCCTCAGCCGCCAGCTGCTCTCTCACAGTCGTGATTCTGTCGCCGTACCGGCTGACAATTCTTGCAGGAGGAGCTGCAGGCCCTACGCACGCGCACGGAGAAGCTGGCGGACGAGAACGAGGAGCTGCAGCTGAAGCTGCAGAAGTTGCTGGCGGAGAGCGAGGAGCGTGCTGAGGAGCGGTGAGGAGGAGGGAATCGCGAGCTCCCCCTGGTAGCAAGCTGAACCTCGGCCTGCCTTTGCTACACAAGTGGTCACTGGCCGGTGCTCATCCTGAGCCAGTTTTGTCTTCCCGCTTAGATACTCGGTTTAGTGACCCCTGAAGGATGATGAGCTGAATTTCTGATGACAATTTGAATTAAGAACGATTCCAAATGTGGGTCAAGGCTTCTGCCACTTTGCCACCTGTCCAGAAAATTACAATAACAGTATCGGAAAAATGTTGCTCACTTAAAAATTCGATTCTTCAGGTCAAATATTTTTTGTAATTTTTTTCTATATACATGATTATGTATACAGGACAGTCCTCGACTTACAAACACCTTTTTAGATAATCATCACAGGTCTGGGCCGTGAGTAGAAATCCAACTACGGTCGCCAGGTTTGTAGCGCCGCGCGCAAACTGCTACACTACTTTTACACACACACTTGTCGCGCATGCACACACACACACAAACACTCAATCCCTGCGAGGCTGACTCATTACATCTCACGGAGTATCCATCCGCTGAACAAAATGTTTCCGCAGTTCAGTTTGCAAGTGAGAGTGCGCGTTTTGTGTAACAAAAAAATATATTTCATGGAAGCCGGTTTGTAAGTGCAGGTGTTTGTAAGTTAGGTGTTTGGGCAACATGCGTAGGACCAATTCCTTTTAAGTTCCAGGTTGCAAAGCACTGGGTATTAGAGGCATAATTTATGAACACCTGACTGGATAAAAATACTCATAGATAATACAGGTTTTTTGGGTCAGATCACGTAAATATATAAATGTCTTGTTAAACCCGCCACCACCCGACACCGCCAATTAGTAAGGTTTGTCACGTAAGCAGAACGTGCCAATTCGTTACTAGCACAGCACACCGGTGTGTTGGAGAGTAAATCCACAACATTTACAATCTGAGTACGACGTTTCACCAGTAATTACAACCAGCGTCATCAGGCGACAGCCAGATTTGTGGAGAAATCCTTTTTCATTCCTTAAATAGAGGGATAGATGTAAAGTCGTCACTTGTGAGCCCTTCTTGTGCGAAGGCCAGAGTTCGGCGGGGGGTTAATGAATGCATATACATTAAAAATGGGTATCTATTACCTGTTGGGTTATTCATATGGTAATCATGAATGTACATTATGCATGCACATTATACATGCACGTTGTTCTTGTACATCATGTTGTTTGTGTGCACGGAAATAGCTAGCACTCCCTCCTCTTATTGTCTGCTCACAGGTCATCCCCATCGACGTATGGTGACCTGTATAGGCATTCAGTTAAACTGTATTACTTCCAAGCCTGTAACTATCCGAACGGTTACAATTATTTTTATTTCTCTCAATTTAGATCGATTCTCTAATTAGTCTTGGCCAGTAGTAACTAGTTTTGCACAGAACTTCAACGTTACTAAAAGTACTCTTTTTTGCCAATACACCTATGCGTTTATATAATGTTTAACTGTATACACAACCAAACACCCTAATCGCTTACAATGCCAATTTGTTTCCTGGACAAGATTTGGTCTCGGGAGACGGGAGTGAAACTCACGCGAGGGCTCGGAGGGTGGCGGTGAGTTTCACGCCGCTGTGACGGGTTGTGACCCCGTGACAGGCGGCTCATGCGGGAGCAGGCCCAGCTGGTGGTGGAGGAGAACAAGGTGCTGCTCGACCAGCTCGGCCTGCAGCGGAGAGCCCACGGGGAGGCGTGCGAGGACACACGCCGCAAGCACGAGAGCGCAAGTAAACGCAGCAAGCCCCTCGTCCGTCAACGGGAGGCGGTGGGGGGTGGGGAGGTTACGTTCTTGCAGATAGCCGCAATCGGCAAATCCGCGATCCGCAGACTCAAAAAGAAATGGGATGATGAGGGTTTGGTTCATGGTTCGTAATACGACGCCCCACCCCCTCCTTTTGTTTTATGTTACACTACATCAACCAAAACATTAAACGGGAAGTATTTTGAATGTAAAATATGATTGATATTTTCCCGCGTAAATACATAGAATTTAAAACATTAATGTAATGTACAATACTGTACACATGAGACCTCCATCATCACCTCTCACGATCCTGCGATGTAATATTTCACCCAGCACCTGTACATGAACTCATCTTATTCCTCAATCTCCTTCGCTGACGCCTTCTCCGACGCCTACCATTCCTTGGCTGCCACTCTGTCAAGCCTTACACACGTTTTCTGGTTGCCATGTTAAACCCCAGCTCTGCGATCCATGCAGTAATACAGACCTTCCTCTAGTGACGAACTGCTGTGCTGGCGCGATCTCCAGTGGGCGAGATGACGCGGCTCTTGGTGGCCAAGCAGGACGAGAGGGATGCGCTGGAGCAGGATCTGGCGAGCGAGCGGCGCTTGCGGGCCCAGCTCACCGAGCGACTCGCCGGCCGCATCAGCAAGGAGGAGCACGAGCACCTGGTCGCCTCCCTCACGCGGTACGCGGTGGGCGCGAGGAGGGGGCGGACAGCGGGACAAACCGACGGGGGCATAGGCAGCGCCGTCTCTACCTCCGCGCATCGCACGTCGTCAATTACCGATGCCGCACCTCCCATCTTACAAGCGTGCACGGAAACCCGCCGTGGTCGCGTCGCGCGGACACCCCATGACCACACCACTAGCGTCGAGCTGTCCCACTGGTGGGCTCGAGTGAGCTGCGGTTGCAATTTGTTACAGAGAGCTCAAGGAGGAGGTGGACCGGCACATGGCTGACGAGCAGCTGCTGAAGGAGCGGCTCGTGGAGGCTCAGGCCGAGGCGCGCAGACAGACGCTGGACAATGCCGAGCTGTCTGCCGACAATAAAGAGCTGACCAATGAGCTCAACCTGATCAAGAAGAACTTGAGGTGTGACAGCTCTGTGACCTTTCATAGGGGGCTAATGTGCAGTACATGCCAGTGTGAAGTACATGTATTACCGAGAATGCAGATAAAGATAAAGTTCTAAGTGGGATCGACATCAATTGGCACAAATTTGCAGAACTGGTTAAGAGGGGGAAGCTGCTCCTGCTAGGGGTATGGAACCTCAAAGGTTGGAGGAAGAAACCACCTCTCGTGAGTGGCTGGTTGATGTGCCTTCTGCACATTCACCACGTAAACACCTGGTGAGTATGAAGACATCTGATAATCCATGGATTTTATCGTCATTATTTTAGAGAGCATTTAAATTCAAACATCTTGCGTATTATAATTGGCCCTCGTCCCGGCAACCCTGTTATGACAACACCCTCGTGCAAGTTGAAACCTACAATGGTCATACCACCACATTCTCCCGATCCCTGCCTTAACTGTACCCCAACAATAAACATAACTGTAACCCTTCTTATCTGTCTATCCGTCTCCAACACTTGCGGTGTGCAGGTCTGTGCAGCAGGCGGCGAACACGCTGACTCGGCAAGTGGAGGAAGCGCGTGATGTAGATGAGACAGCCACTCTGCACCTCTCTGCCATGGTTCGTGTGGCCAAGAATGCCCGGAGAGAAAAATCCAAAGCCAAGCGCTTGGTAAGTCGTGAGTTGCGTGTTTTTACTCTCGCGCGCTCACGATCCCTCAAAAGTCTCACTCTTTAGAATGTACCGGTGTTTTTTTTTAATTCACACATTCGCTGAGCATGGGCCCAAAGACCCGAAATGTCAAGTGGCCAGCAACAAACAGCACTATCAAAATTCGTAATAAATATGCGTTAACACATGTCCTGAATTGAGCAAGGTTAAGAGAGGTTGGGAAATTTGAGCTTGGGATTGAACTCGGATACAAGTCCTGGCAGAAGGTGGAGTGGGGTACCTAATTGGTCTGGGTTCACGTCCCCTTATCATACTGGACATCTGTGAAAAATAGCTTCATTGCTCATCGGATTCCTCGAGTCTAAATAAAGATTCAGGTCTGATTCTGATAAAGATTCTGATTCTGAAGAGTTGCAATATTTTGATTTGTATCATCGTAGACCAGTGTATTATATTGAATGTCATGGTCGTCATGGTCAACACCTTCACTGACAACACTATCACTCAGCGTGAGTCTCACTTCTACCCTAAACCAGATCCTCTTGCTCACCCACACCCGAGCAACCCCTGTGCTCTCTCGGCAGGCAAAGACCATCGCTGATGAATACCGATTGACGCTGAAGGAATTGATAAAGAGGAGCAGCGATGACGGCGAACAGCCAGAGAAGCTACAGGTGAGGGCCGGCCCACACGCACTCACTTCCGCTTGAAATCACCGCTTTTCATGTGCGTTGATTAACATCTCTCAGCACAGATTACCGTGCCGTGGGTACTACGGCCACGGTTAAGTCGATCCCTAGGGGGAGAAATGTCACCGCGTGGTTTTCACCAATCAAGGAATTTGCAAGTAATTTATGAAATATTAAAATTGGCTCATATTTTGTGCATTAAAATAAATAGCCTTTTGGAAAAAAAGTTTCATATGATTTTAATTTTATTCTGCGGAGAGTAGAGTAATGAAAAAGGGTAACCTGAGTGATTCTCAGCTAACATCAGTTACAAGTGATATCTGATCTGGTCCTGGGTCCCCCTTCACCAACCCACACTGACAGCATGGTGAAGTATGGTCAAACAACCTCCATAACTGATACAGCATGGGGAGGTCTTCATCTAACTGTGGTTTAACAAAGGACTTTAAAAAATAACACTGTGGTATATACCTGTGATTTGAAAAATTGATGTGTGCTTGCATGTAAATGATTCGTATCCAAATTATATTCTGCATACTCATCAATGAACTATTATGCACATTAAAGTTTAAAAAAACAATGTATTTGCTGCATTCCCTTCGCTTTGAATAAATTACTTTCGCTCTAAAGGTAGTGTGCACCCATAACCATGATCACACATTTCGTAGTTTCTCAGCACACACGACAACCAGCGGGGAGGGGACCACTGAAAATTTCAGCAATGTGTGATAGAGCACACACGGACCTACACAATAATGATTCTTCTATTACCACCGGTCGAGTTTAACCATGCCTTTGGCATCAAGTAGCATCACGGACACCAAACATATCTTGTGTTCGGCAACGATTATTTTAACCTTATATTTTCGGCCGTTGTATATCTGTAGGGTCACGCTTTTTTAACCCCTTCTAGCAGTGGCGTTTTATCTTTAAGTGCCAGGGATGACCTACTCATTATAAAGATTATAAACTGTAAATACTCCCCCTCCTCCCCCGTGGGCTTCTGTGCCTCACCCATATATTTGCCAACCAGACACCACTACATGTTATGAATGGTGAATTTATGAACAAACAATGTCATGCACAGAGGGAGATTTATGACTGCAACATAGTGTCTGTTGAATATCAGAATCACATTATAACGTTAGGCTGGGCAACTCAGCTTCTAATACCAAATTAGAGCACTGAGCAAGCACTGCAGAGTTTCTGTGTTCAATACAGGGCATCCAGCCAATATAAAACCGGATTCTCACGGACAATGAGTTGATTGGCTCAGCCAAATCATCAATAACTGCATGCTTGTGCAGTGATTTTAGAAGTTTAAAAGTATTTCGGGAGCTCGTGTGAGATTGCCTTCTGGGGTCTGTTCTCTGGTACAAGGCAATGCACTTCTTACTGCGAGAGCTCTGAAATGGAGATGTCTTGATCTCGTGAAATGACACCCAGAGCACATTTGGCATATAATTTGGTGGGGAAAAAGTAAAAAGGCAATTGTTACAAAACTTGTCATGTGTCTGTTTTTGTGCAGGACTCCAATAAGCAGATGTTGGTAAGCATGGAGAAGCTCTCTCAGAGTCTGACGCAGCAGGAGAGGGACACGGCAGATAAGCGGCTGATATATGAACAGAAGATCCGCAAGCTGCAGTTTCTGCTGCAGCAGAGGCAATGTTCCCTGGATGAGGTCACGGCCCAAGAACGGTACGGACACCCTCCTGAGAAAGAGCCTCGCCATCCACAGAGGCTTTCCTGTTTATTTGTTAGACGGACAGTCCCATTTAGCCAGTTACCCAGCTATTTTGGCATGAGAGATCCACGGTGCAGTAGCAAGGAACAAGAACAAACAACGTCAGAGCGATGTGTGTGGTGAAACAGGCAACAGTGGGACAGAACGCATCTAGCTCAAGACAAAGTACCTCCTCCAAAGTACCTCCGCTGAATTACAACGAACAATCGCAATGACTCTTGTCTAAGGCTGCCTCAGTGAGTCCGGAGATTTGTTTTTCCATGATTATTTGCCTTGATTAAACCTAGCATTGCGTAGGGGTGACAATAACGTTAGAAGCCGAAATCCAACCTGCTGCACTGCTATATTCTGCCCATCTCACTGCCGAGCGTGTTTTTAATTTCACGGCGCACGATTAAATGTGCGTCACCCACCAACCCCTCCTCCAAAGCGCTGAAGTACAGGTGTGCGCTGCCACAGGTGGTATTTGCTTTATTCCAGCCACTGTGCTGATGTCCTCGGGTAGACTTGGCCTTCATTGAGCTCCCAGTGATGACGTTATGTGTTGCACTCCACATTTAAAACAAGTCTCATGGAGATCCATCATTCACATAAATATTATGTTTAGTGGTGTGTTGAGAAATAAATGCGTAAAACAAAGTCCTCCAATAACGAAATATTGTGACATTTAATTGTTAAAATTATTAATAAATGTTTGTTCTGCATTAAAAAAAAGTCCATGAAAATTATTTTCTAATTAGTAGGGACTGCCATTGGGGTGTCCAATTGAGAGTCGTGCACATAAATGCATAAGTTGCTTCTCAAAGGTACCATCTCACTTCCTTCAAACGTGCATGTGTGCCACTGCATAGCCCTCAAAACTCATTGGCTTGAGTAAACTGCATGGGAAACATCATAATAGAGTAACAGGGTCAAACAAAATCGGAATGAAGTATATTTAACTCTACTTTGGTTCTTTCGGTAAAGTCACGTAGAATGAGAATAAAATAATACATTAATAAAATAAAATAACACAATAATATTCTCACGACGTTTCGGCCACAACACAAGTGGCCTTCTTGTTGTGTCCAAAACGTCGTGAGAATTTTATTGTGTTATTTGATTAATTTATTATTTTATTCTCATTCTACGTGACTTTACCGAAAGAACCAAAGAAGATGAATCCTTGCAGTCACAAAAGCTTTAAATCGAAATGTATATTTAACTCAATAGACAAATCTCCTTGCGTAACGGCTGGCTTGCCTTCCATTGCAGACAGCTCCAAACCGACCTGGATGTAGTCTTCAAGATCAAGACCCGGGAGGATGCCCACCTCCAGAGCATTCTGTGGGACACTCTGGGCCAGGAGGCGTATGGTGACTCGCCGTCGCCCACACAGCGGAGCTAAGCATGAGCTCCGTGAGAACGCTCAAGAGCCAAAGGCCATCGTCGCCGTTGCAAATGATGTCACCACACTTCACCTTTGCTTCTTTCCTTCTGCATCGTCTACCTCTGACCTGTGACACTGTGACAGCGCCTCACCATGTAGCCCGGGCCTTCTGTTTGATCACTGGTCTCAGTGCATCCATTTGGTTACCTGAGCTCTTTCCTGCACTTTTACCCCAAATATTACTCTTCACACAGTTCTTGGCTGTCATCTCCTATTCTGAACTTCGATGGTACTTATCCGATCCTAACAGAAGATATTAAGCATCCTCTCCACATTTACCGATAAATTAAGTCCAATATTTATTTTCTAGTTACTTTGCTAAAGTCCTGCTGTTTAACCCGTACGATAACATCGACATCACTCACCCCTTACGTACCTTCAACATTTGCCTCAACATAAAATATTAAATATTGAATGTACTAAGGTGGTTTGTGTAGTAAATCAAAATATTGGTGATGACACCAATATTGGTGATGACACCAATATTTTTGCAGCATTCAAGCACCAATGATGAGTCTGCCGTTCAACACCCGTTATTGCCATGTTACGCTCAACGACAGATTGGTAACCAAGCGATGCTCCTCTTCATTACGTGTTGGGTGCTACAGCACAACAACTGGGCTGTTTCAAAAATATCAGAGATTTTATTCTAAAGTAAACTAAAAACTAAACTATTTTTTTCTTTTTGTAATAGGTTTTACCCTTTTAACTGGCACAAAACTGACACCTTTATTCAAGGCATCATGTTTGCAATAACCACAACACAAGCAGTCAAAATGCAAACAAAAGAGACAACTCTGATAATAATATGCACTGTCCTTGAATTTGATTGGTCCACACCCGAGACGGCTTTTCTTAGAGCCTAGTCTCCACTGGTGTTGGACCAGAAGACGCCAAAAGGCGTACAACTCAAAAAACAGCGCACTATCAGAGTATTGAGGGCTCGGGGCGAGCATTTACATTATGAGACCTCCTTTGCCAGTAACAAAGGAGGTCTCATAATGTAAATATTTTTTTTATTTTACCAGATAAGGCTCATAATTCGGGACAAATTATGGATCAGGGTTCATGTTAGGACACCGCTTTTGTTTAGAAAGTTAGCCATTGTGAAGAGTTTTATTAAATTGGTCTAGGTTACAATTTTAATTTAGATATGTTGCTGAATGATATACAACGTTTTAAAGCTTTCGTGACTACAGGGATTCATATTCTTGGTTCTTTTATATTTTTATTATTATTTTATTGTTTCCCTTCTACGTGACTTTACCGAAAGAACCAAGAATATGATATACAGGGTGTTAAAAAATGAGGGACCCAATTTCAAAGCAGTATATTTCACGATGGCAACATGTTACAATTACACAAAAAGTTACAAACGGTTTAATGAGCTATGGAGTTTTACTAACCATTTTATAAATGCTCTATGTGCCCTCCACCTGCTGTACGGACAACATCGAGACGATAGTTGAATTCATCCCAAACGCCTCTAAAAGTGTCTTCTTCCACTGAAGTCACCGCTGCCGTGATTCTGTTTTTGAGGTCATCCAGATTAGTCGCTAATGGTGGCACACAAAAACGTCCTTTTGTGCCACCATGCTCTTTGACATTGGCGGATCAATGCCAAAACGCCGTTGAAACGCACGCTGCACCGCAATAACGGATTCAGTCTTGCTGAACTGCAGAAGACAAAACGCCCCTTGTGTTGCAGGGTCGTCATCTTGCGAATGACTGAGGATAGGGGCTGTTTGTGCGCTGGGAGAGGCATCTAGTGGTAATCATTTGAAACTCTAAGCCCCGCCCTCTCTGTGCCCCGCCCTCTCTATGCCCCGCCCTCTCTATGCCCCGCCCTTTCAAGTGGTAAGAGTTTCATTCATGGGCGGATCGTGGTTGCAGAGATATAGCGATTTCAAATCGGGCCCATTGCTTTAAAACACCCTGTATTATTATATCTCTAAATCTAGGTCGATAAGTGTACTCGTTTATCTGAGGTCTACTTCCGTTCGTGACCAACAAAGGTCACACAAGAGAACAAGGTTACCTGACCCACAGATTAATACAAATATATTCAAAAGAAACACATTAAACTTAATTGTATTTGTGATCATTAAAAATGAATATGCTTGAATTGCACAACAATCAAAGAGAGCTGATTATCAATATTTATTAATGCTTATATATTTACGCCAAACACATTCATTGCATACCTTGCATTTTGAAATGTAAAACATCAAATTGAAGGAGAAAAATAATAAAAGTAGATTGTTACGTGCGACATTGTTTATTGTGATCAAAAATGGTTTTAATTGCAAATGAAATTGAGTCAAGTTGTTCCTTTTATTCATTTGACGTTAAAGGTTTGCGTGTAATGTGATGCACACTATGCTATGCCAATGAAATTTGGTGATTTTGCACCGGTGATTGAGAGTGATTTCATGTTCGTGTTTGTCTTTTTGCTTCACAAAATTGTTGATGTTAACTGTCATAATTGCATATCATGTTGTATGTGTGACAGTGCTTACACATATTTACAACCTAGCGCTTGTGGTTAGTAGTGACTGTTGATGTTGTTAAATGCAGTAACATTCATTGTTTCTGCCAGGAATAACTACCCATGGATATCCATGCCCCCAATAGGGTGGCCACCTCTTCAGATTTGACCCGGACAGCCCAGGAATTGGCATCTTTGTTCGGATGACTGGAATTGATTTGTACCGAGATCCAGTACCGGTATTGCGGTGAACTTTATTGAGGTAAATTTCACAGTTTTTAAAGACCAAGGCTGACTGAGAAATAACACCAGAATCACTTAAGCTTCTTTTGGTCTTCAAAACTCCAGCCACGTTTTCACTCACATGTGTATAGTAACTTTCATCCATGTTACACCAGGTGGTGCTGTTTTTATATCACTGAATTTGCAATCGGGTGCTTTCAATGTTAAATCTGGCGTGGTCGACTGAACCACTGTTCATAAAACTAGCTTCCGTCATAGAAATGTGGAATTTCCACTACTGGCACAAGTTCATCATGGAGATTAATACGGTCCCACAGTCGTATAAGCATGGAGGTATTATTACTTGAATGATAGGGAAAAAAATTACAGTAAATTTAACTGCTTTTGTCTGGAGCCAATCTATGAGGCCCCCCCCAGGAAAACCTGTCTTTTGGAAGTGTGAATAGAATTGCTGATAATGATGTTTCTCTCATTAAACTCATGCATTCATGCTCACAAAGAGCTTACACTTGACTTGGAACAAAATCAAGTGGCAGCCGTCTTTACCCCACACTTGGCTCTGCTCGAGTGTTCTCTCCTATGTGTGTCACTTTTGCTTGTCCTTCCTTGACACCCTCCAACTCAATAATAATTTGTAAAAAAAAGTAATTTCGCTGATGACTCCCCTCTGTGAGTTTTCACTGGTGAAACATTCCTTAGGCCCTTTGTAAAATGTTTGCTCTTGGTTCCCACAATTACCTGTACGCCGGCCTGGGTTGAAGTATTGTGTGAAGTGAAATACATCGACTGGCCATTACACATTCATGGCAATCAGGGGCTGCCTATATTGGGCAGCACATAGAGTAGGTATCAAACCGGTCTGTGTGGAGTTTGCGTGCCCACGTATGCACGTGTTTTTTTCCATTGTGTGTGAAATAAATACTCGGTGATGCTCTCTTTGTGTATATTTCTGGCTGCCTGATGTGAGTTTGAAGCTTCCTTAATGAAAAACTAATACAGAATAATATTAAATTACAGGCCATCACTTTGGCACTGCGGTGAAGTCACTGATTTCACTGCGATGTTTTAATATAAATGCAGTGACGTCACGAGCACCCTATAACAAGAGTGCCTGAGACTGATTTTAAAAGATGTGGTCTACCAGGTACAGGCTACGAGAGCTGTTTGCTTTTTAGGTTGTGTATTTAGACTAAAAATTGTGGAGGAAAAAAACTCAGCTGTTTGACACTGTGAGGTTACATTTCGGATGGAAGCTATTATTGGCAGATGGTGCTCACTTGCCTTGCGGTGCTAATTGGAGAGAGATATGATTGATGTAATTGCGTTTATGTGGCATTTTTAAATTTTCATCATCACATTTGTCCAGATTGTATCACCAATACTATTTGTAAATCACCCAGCGAGTGAAGTCACATTTGTGATACAAACACATCTTCTGCCACAAACGTTATCACCTCTATCGAATAAAAGTTGAATTCTAACAATTGCTGTCCTGGCAGACACGAAAAGTGTAAGCTCTGGCGTTAAAAAAAGAGATGATTACACTGTTCAGTATGACATTCAAACGCTTAAATTATTAATGTTTTGTTATTACTGCTGTTAAATGTTAATTGGTGTCTTGTATTGTTATACAGTTTTACTTGTGTGGTTTTTTTGTTAACAATAATTATTTGTGCCACGAAAAAAGTTCACTTTAAATAAATAAAATTAAGTTCATGTTTTGTGTGACGTTGCATCCCATTGACATGTGAATTAACACTACGAATCACAGCACTTCAGCAAGCGGCAGAGCCAGGCTATTAAGGGAGCCCAGATTCTACTGGAATATTTATTTGACTGTTAAAAACACGTGTGCACGGACCCATGCACACGTTGAGCGCATAGCTTACACCCAGGAGCAGACATTCTAACGCGCGCAATGTTGCACAGGTTAATGCTTTACAAATATATATAGAACTTGATTTGAAGTTTTCGTGACTGCAGGAAACCATACTCCTTGGTTCTTTCGGTAAAGTCACGTGGGTAGAAAAATAATAGATCGCGACGTTTCGATAGCAACATCGTCCTCAGGTGAAACGATACAGCAGGCAGTCTGCTGGGGCAAGAGAAAATGCCTCTTGCCTCAGCAGTCCGCCTTCTGTATTGTTTCACCTGATGACGATTGCTTGTGTTGCTATCGAAACGTCGTGATCTATTATTTTTCTACCCACGTGACTTTACCGAAATAACCAAGGAGTATATATACAACTTGAAAGGTATTTCATTAATCTTTCAGAAAAAATATATGATCCTCTGCACAATGACATTGGTAATGCGTGTGCTAAATGGTTTTACTGCAGGACTTTGTATTTGTTTAAAAAATATCAACAACACTTTTCCACGCTGGAAGGCACAGTATATTTACATTTCTGACAGACGGATAGATGGACGTGTTATTACCCAAGCAGAGCAATAAACATTCCCTCTTAAAAGCATTAAATCACTCAGACCGTGTCAGATCACGACGCCTTGGTGAGACCTTCATATAGCAGTGTCTTGATATGGCTGATGATTCAACGCAGGGGTGGGGAACGTCCGGCCCGCGGGCCGTGTGAGGCCCACGAAATCATTTGGTTTGGCCCTGCCAAGGCAACCGCAGGCGGGACTCGAAATTAATTAAATCTAGGGAGCAAACCTGGAAAAGCAGTTGCGAGTAGCAGCAACATCGTCAATACCAGCTAACGTCATCACACGCCTCGCCAAAGAGAAGCAGTTCCAGCCATCGCATTAGGGGCGAGTTCATTAAATGTTTGACCAAATATAACAGGCTTAAGTTGATAATTTTGTATGGCCCGCGAATGATGTTATAGATATCCAAATGGCCCTTGTCAGAAAAATAGGTTCCCCACCCGTGCATGCTCTCTGCTTCACGGGCTCCTCTTTCTACGTGTGGCGATGCAATGGGCTTTTCAGCCAGGAAAGCTAAAGCGACTGACTCAACAGTCCTTTGCCAATCCGCTGCTGGGTGAGTTGTCTTCCCATGCCGCATTGGTTGTTTGGCCATAATTCTCAGCACCGGTCAGTATGGGTTGGGTAGACGGGACCGGCTTAGACATCACCCACGCCACTGATGTCGGCTTCGGTTGAGACTCGAACCCGGGTGCGCTAAACCTTGTACCACGCCCTTCCCAAGAACACAGATTGTCGTGTTTAATGAATAGAACTAACCAGGTGGAAGAACATCTCAATTCCCACGCCCGATATCAAGCGGTGTGGGTAAGGTGACTTGAGTTTTTCTACCATGTGTTCGGGCCCCCCTTATCAGCTCGTTGAAGCACGTTGGGTATTTTTCGAGGGGAAAAGTCAACTCGGCGTGGTTTTAGACGTCAACGCGTCAAGGGACGTAATGGGAACAAACCTAACCCCGGGTCACTGACAGTGCCAACACACCAGTGCCGGATTAAGATAGTGCGGAGCCTGCAGCATATGTTATAAAGTGCCCATAAATAAAAAAAACATATGTATTAAACGTAATTTCTTTACTTGCATAGTAAAGTAATTGTGTTTTTTTAATTTGCTATACGGCCAGATAATACGACAAATCGCTAACCTTAAACACCCAATCGTTCGTAAAAGTTGAAGGCGGTATAGTACTATAGTAATAGAGCAAGTGCAGAATCACTGAACCGGAATTGATAGCTTGAAATCGTTTAGCGCGGGGCCCTTGAAAGTGCGGGGCCCCTAGCACATGTAGTATAGTACTATAGTAATAGAGCAAGTGCAGAATCACCGAACCGGAATTGATAGCTTGAAATCATTGAGCGCGGGGCCCTTGAAAGTGCGGGGCCCCTAGCACATGTAGCTACTTGTGCTGCTGGGATAATCCGGCACTGCAACACGCGCACAGCATTGCAGTCATGAACCTGGCACGGTAGTGCAAAGCCCCATCCTCCCACCCCCATTCCTTGCTCCAGAGAATCGTAATTGCAGACCGGATCTCATAGGAAGTCGTCAATAGACGCGCGTGTGTAACGACTCGGACGACAAAGAAATGAGAAGAGACAATTTTTTGTTTTATTAAACGTTTACAAAATAAATAAAAACTACTGACGACATTCCATAATGAGGGACCCTCGGCTTCGTTCTTGTCTTCCTCCTTGTATCTTCCTCCGAGCCTCTCCACTCCAAGTGCTCTCTCCTTATTTCTCACCCTCAGGCCCCCTTTGTCGAAACTTCTTCTCGTTGTGTTTTACCTCTAGCCAATCCCCGTCCTTTCCCTTGAACGTATCCTTTTTGTGTTCCCGTTCAACCCCCTTATTCTCAAATCCCTTTAAAAGTCTGCCCTTCCGAACCAATCGCCGTGGAGGCCTCTTTCTTCCAGTCGGAGAACCTTTCGTTCATGTCTAAGTGGCCGCTAGGCTGCATAGGTCTTTGGGGTCATTTTTCGGTCATTCCCCACGCATCGTCTTTCCCATTTGTCAACCCACTGCTGGATGAAGGACCTTTCCCCGGTGGAGGATTCAACAAGGGTGGCGGGGAAGATGTGGCCGAGGGGGGAGGGGGGCACGGGGGTCGATCTAGGGGAGATCCAGAACCGGTTCGGATCATCGTGAGCGAGGATCGAACCTCCGAGTGGCCGGTAACGTAGCGCGCGGGCACGCTAACCACTGCGCCACCGCTCCCCCGCACGCATCTTCGCCGTCACCCTGACGTTTTTGCGTTGAGCTAAATGCGACTTCCAAATGTACAGCGTACTTTATTGACGTTTTATTTTATGTATTTCTATTTTGTGTTATGTTTTTTTTGTATTGTTGTACAATTTAATAAAGCAATGCTGTACACGGATGTTATTTTCCTTGTACAGTACATGATTGATGTTATGAAACGCTTTAATTTTTCTCCTCCCGTACGTTCAATCTGACACGGGAACCAAACCCCCATCTCCCCATATTATTGACAGTATAATTGCACTAATGCAGGGCCTCTGTTTAAAAGGCTTCGGGAACACCCCTCCCTCCTTCCCTATGTTGGTCATGAGGGTAGTTTGACCATACTTCACCATGCTGGTCAGTGCTGATTGTTGACCATGGGTCTTGATATTAAAACCCATCTCGCCAGACTCGTTGTGCAGTGCGCTAACTACTGCGCCACCGCTCTACAAAACAAGATAGTAGACACTCTGACAGTACTGAATATACAAAATGAAAGTTAAAAAGTATCTACCCCAACGATCATTTAAGATTTAAGTAGTGGGGAGGGGTAATATTTGTCGGCAGCCCTTAGTTGTGTAAATTCCACATTCCTATGGCCGGGATCAGTCTCTCCACTGTCACCCCTGCTGTTTGTATACGAGGCACGTTGTACCTATTTGCAGAATCGTAATTAAGACTTTGCATTCGCAAAGAGCACTGCGTGTATAGTTGTTTAAATTTGTGTCTAACAGAATTAACCATTCCCATAAGAGACATTTTACAAAACTTCCGTGTATGATGATGAACCAGCTGTCTAATATTGTGCGCTTAGTGGTAACATTTGTGCATCACAGCAAGGGGAGCCAGGGTTCGATTCCCAACTCGGGTGACTTTCTGTGTGAACTCTGTTCTATCCTTCATCTCTGGTGGTTTTCTGTGAGTTTTCCGGTTTCCTCCCAGGATTAAAATAAAAAAAGCACACAATATATCTACAGGATACAATCGGTGAAAACAACACAGTGCTGAAAAGTGGCATACAAATGAACTCAAGTTGTATTGTACACAGCAACAGCAGCAGCAGCATCGCTCTCCTACTTCGAAAACTTGGCAGGACCCTCCTGACAACACATCTTGAGACTCAGAGAGACTTTCCTGGGTAAACTAGCGTGATAATAATAGTGATGGCATTGGCAGTATACAGCATACTGTAGGCGGCTGCATGTGCCGTACTAGATTCCAAGGCCGTAATTCTAATATATATTGGGGGGGACACATCCCCCCTAATATATATTATATTTACACATCCCCCAAATATGCTCAAAATGCTCCCCCCCCCACCTCAATGTATTGCTGTAAAAAATGTTTTGCTATGCTATGTAAATAAAAACAACAATTTGATAAACCTTTCTGTTTATATGATTGTGGTTATGGTTGTACTTTATTAATCCCTAACCTCGGCCATTACATACAATGAAACAAGAAATGGTAAAAAAGTAAAAACATAGCAATGTAATACAATACACTATTAGACATTATTGTAAAAAAAAATCAATAAAAAGTCCATCCCACGTGTTAGTGATTTTTTTTATATTTTAGGCAGGAAATTCGTTTTCAAATGTAGATATTTTTCTGGGTTGGGACCCCCAGACACCCTGAAAGATTTGGTCCCCCCCAACGTTGACTGCATGGCTACGGTCTTGCTAGATTCTATCCCTATCCCCCACAACTCATCTGAGAAAAAAAGAGAGCTTCATAGCTCATCGGATTCCCCCGGCATAAATAAAAATTCTGAATCTGGTGTGCGGTCCACCAACAATCTCAACACGTGCATATTCATCCCAACGCGACGTATTGGGCAAATGGCATATTTTTTCTGCGTTGCACACAACATGAAATACGCCGCACGGACTTGTGCCCTCTTTAGCCGAGTGTAATTAAGGGTTTGTTTATCATTTTTGTCCACTAGGGGCAGCTCGCACACACCCACACGCAGGGGGGAGGTTCAACGCTGCCCACAACACACAACGTACCCCCCACCCCCATCTCTCACGACGCCGCAGATCCCCCCCCTGCACGTGTTCGACTCCCGCTCACGGCCAACGTCAGCGACGATTATCTCTAAAACCGCTCCTGGTCGCCAACTCGAAACGTTCTGCTGCTGATAGAGGCGACAGACAAGGGCAGGGGGATCTTTCTTTGTGTGTGTGTGTGCCAAGGAGCGCACACACCCGTTTCGTGTGGCCAAATAGTTAATAGGCTCAGGGCAAGCAGGAAAGCAGCTCCCCCACCACCACCCCGCCTACCTCTCCCCTCCCCGCTCTCCACGGCTAGAGGGACGTGAGCGGGAGAGAGTCGATATAAAGCTGGGGTGGAAGGGAACCCTCCCTTCACCATCATCATCACCACCACCACCGCCGTCGGAGAGCGATCAACTCCACAACTGCTGGGCGCATCCATTCATCTCGTGGTGAGTCGTTGTCCGCTGCTGGTTTGCTGCTGATGATTATGATGATGATGCTGGTGGTTGTGGTGGTGTCATCGGATCGGAAACTATCGGCGCGTTGCATCGGTCATAATATTCCGTGTGTTAACACACCAAGTGCGTGTGTCTTGGTTGTGGTGGTGGTGTTGTAGTTGGGTGGAGACCGGCAACGTGGTGTGTGGGGAAGACGATCGCGGCCTGGGCTGTTGGTGCTGGCTACTACGGCCTTCATTCGGTGCTCGCAAACAGCACTTGCCCCAACAGTCTGTTCGTGCTGTTGGTGTGAACAAGGGGGGGGGGTGGTGGTGTCTGTCTGTGTGTGTGTGCGCCTTGTGTTTAGTCCATCCAGTGGTGATGATGATGACCACTTGGGCCTTCCGAAGCCACAGCGAGCGCGACACGTGGGGGTAGTGACCCCCGGGGCGTCTTCATCACGCAGGCGCGGTCATTTGCACAGCGTCTTGGGCGAATCCACGTGGCTATTTAATCGGGTGGAGTGGAGGGGGGGAGAGAAATGGTGAAGATTGTTGGAGCTGATGTTGGTGAGATGATGCAAGATGTATGAATTGTATCGTCACATCTTGCTTCCACGTGGCGGCAGCCACAGCACTGTGTCAGCATTGCCCATTGTGACCACGTGTATGTACAGTATGTAGTATACGCACGTGTGTGTGTGTGAGCAACTTCAGAACGAAACGATTTCTATTCGTGAAGGTGACGTTTCGTGCAATAACACTTATTCAGAGCAGATATGTGGGTGGTGGTGGTGGGGTGGTGGAAATAATTGCAAACAACTCGATTGGAACCTTACACTGAGCGTTCATTCATCGCCGCTGGCCTGCGAATGGCTTGACACGCAGGAGACCGGCTCCTAAGACTTGAGCGAAGCTTTCGCCGGGGGTTGAAAGAAGTGTGTACAAATGAAATGAAATGCATCGCAGTGCTGCTCTCTGCATGGCGTTCACTTGAATGAATCTGTCATGGATAATTTACGAGCCGATTATAGTCGTAAGAACTACAGGCCACCCGAACCAGCCCGAGTCAAGTGGCTTCTAGAGTGGTGCGAGTGTGTGTGTGTATACAGCCCTCGGAGATATTTATCTAATAGCGCAAACAGTGGGATTAAATCAACGTGTGTGTGTGTACATACAGGCTCTCATGCTCCCCGAACATAGTTTGATGTGTCGACGTGGTTGACAAACGCTGGGGATAATGGGTTTGTGTGTGGATGCCTGGTGAAGTTGTGTGTGTGTGTGGTGAAGTTCTGTGTGTGTGTGTGGTGAAGTTCTGTGTGTGTGTGGTGAAGTTCTGTGTGTGTGTGGTGAAGTTCTGTGTGTGTGTGGTGAAGTTCTGTGTGTGTGGTGAAGTTCTGTGTGTGTGTGTGTGTGGTGAAGTTCTGTGTGTGTGTGTGTGGTGAAGTTCTGTGTGTGTGTGTGTGGTGAAGTTCTGTGTGTGTGTGTGTGGTGAAGTTCTGTGTGTGTGTGTGTGGTGAAGTTCTGTGTGTGTGTGTGTGGTGAAGTTCTGTGTGTGTGTGTGTGGTGAAGTTCTGTGTGTGTGTGTGTGGTGAAGTTCTGTGTGTGTGTGTGGTGAAGTTCTGTGTGTGTGTGTGTGGTGAAGTTCTGTGTGTGTGTGTGTGTGGTGAAGTTCTGTGTGTGTGTGTGTGTGGTGAAGTTCTGTGTGTGTGTGGTGAAGTTCTGTGTGTGTGTGTGGTGAAGTTCTGTGTGTGTGTGATGAAGTTCTGTGTGTGTGTGTGTGATGAAGTTCTGTGTGTGTGTGTGTGGTGAAGTTCTGTGTGTGTGTGTGTGGTGAAGTTCTGTGTGTGTGTGTGTGGTGAAGTTCTGTGTGTGTGTGTGTGTGGTGAAGTTCTGTGTGTGTGTGCGTGGTGAAGTTCTGTGTGTGTGTGCGTGGTGAAGTTCTGTGTGTGTGTGCGTGGTGAAGTTCTGTGTGTGTGTGCGTGGTGAAGTTCTGTGTGTGTGTGCGTGGTGAAGTTCTGTGTGTGTGTGCCTTGTGTTTAGTCCATCCAGTGGTGGTGATGATGATGACCACTTGGGCCTTCCGAAGCCACAGCGAGCGCGACACGTGGGGGTAGTGACCCCCGGGGCGTCTTCATCACGCAGGCGCGGTCATTTGCACAGCGTCTTGGGCGAATCCACGTGGCTATTTAATCTGGGTGGGGCGGGGAGGTGGTGAAGATTGTTAGTGAGATGATGTAAGATGTATGAATTGTATCGTCACATCTTGCTTCCACGTGGCGGCAGCCACAGCGCTGTCAGCATTGTCCATTGTGACCACGTGTATGTACAGTATGTAGTATACGCACGTGTGTGTGAGCAACTTCAGAACGAAACGATTTCTATTCGTGAAGGTGACGTTTCGTGCAATAACACTTAGTCAGAGCAGATATTTGGGTGGTGGGGGCGGGGTGGTGGAATTAATTGCAAACAACTCGATTGGAATCTTACATTGAGCGTTCATTCATCGCCGCTGGACTGCGAATGGCTTGACACGGGGAAGTGTTGTTCTTGGGTTGATGTTTCACGCAGCAGTTGTTAGTTACATATCAGTGTGCGATGATTTCCCATGTTCGAACAATCACCTTTGGTAAGGTGCATGTCATCCGTAGATCCGAATGCGCCGTGTATGGAAATAAACAAACCTGAGTATACGTCCAGAACTGTGGGCTAAAGGGCAGTTTTAAAGAATTGAGTATTCAAAACTGGCTTAAATACAGTACACGGCGATGTATCGGCGTGGACAACAATAGGTCACAAAGGTGACCGTTGAACAATGCTGATTGTGGGGGCCCTACATCTGGGTAATTGGGAATTGCAATGTTTTCTCAAGGTGTAGTCCAAATCTGTTCTCCAACCCTAAGATCTCAATTGTGGTAGGCTCAATGCTGACTTTAATGTTGATTTTTAATCGAGCTGTTACCGTATAAATGGACTCGAACGCTTTTCCTCTTTTAATTACTGTAATTGTGAAGCAGTGCTGGGTAGGTGGTAGAAACTGCCACATTCTGATCAATTCGGACAAGGAATCATGACTACCCATAAAAGGGTACTTATTGTATCCGCCCCAAAGGGATGATGATCCGAGTCAATATCTAACTCTAATTCAGGGATTTAAAAAAATAGCACGAGTAACATATGCTATTGTTTCTATTACCCCGGTATATTTGAAAGCAAATATCAAGTCCCCATGGTGTGATAGTTATTATTTGACATTACTTTTATTCTCATCCCAGCCTGGGTCTCATTTCACTCTAAACTAAAAACGCTGACATTTACCCAACATCGCACAAGTGATCCTAGGGAATATGTGGTTGCCAGCTGAGCAAAGAACAACGTCCAGATTGCGTGCACTGAGGAGCGAGTCCAGTCCCGGTGTCCACGAGGTGCTTCGTGCCTGCCTGCTCCGTGCTGTTTGCCAAAACCGAGTCGTGCCTTTTCACGATCCAAGTGGAATCATTCCCCTCCTGTTAGATCGGCCACTCGCCACCTTCCTTTCCACACCCTCACCAGCTATACTTGAACTTTCTCTTCCGTGGCCTAGAGGTGCGGAGTTTTAAATGTCTGGGAGGGTTGGCTATCGTGAAGCTTATCTCGTGAGTTTTTCATAATGTTTGGTGGCGCATGCATAACAAAGTCAAATTTGTCTCTGCTCTATGGTGCGTCATTTCCATTGGCAGTCCTGAGAAGTGGTAGAAATTCCACATTCCTATGGTGGGGTGCAGTCCATAGTTAGGATAACCGCTATTAACGCTGCCATTTTATACGTGTTATAGTATTTCATTACATTATGGTTGACTGTCATGAAGAGTGGCAGCCAAGCAGGGGAATGCTTCTGAGAGGATGTCCACCGAAAGAGATGGAGTCATGAAATCTGCTCTTGTGCAGCAGGTGCTGGTTGGAACTTTTTTTTATCGCAGGATCGTGAGAGATGGCAACAACTTTGAGGCCTTCATCCAGCGGTGGATTGATCATGACTGATGATGATTCATTGTAATAAAGTGCCTTACTCGAATGAAGACTGTACATCTTTAGAAACCTGTTTTAGTATCCGGAACGCGTGCATGATTTGCCTTTTGAATCTCGTCTTGCACACAGCCATTCACGTGTGTGAAGGTTTATATTTTTTCCACTGATGGAACTTCTTTCCTCTTGGCTCTCCCGTTCGTAGTGGTGCACGCAGTAAAACCAACCACGTGTGTTTGTCGGCTTCACTCAACTCATGGCACTTGGGTCTGTCCCGTGACCTCGCGGAGTTGCTACTACGTTCTCAGATGCAGCAGCGGTAGCAGCAGCATCATCGGCATTGAAAGGACGCAGGCGGCAGTCTCAACGGATGGCCTCTGGAGTTGACAAAACCCCCTGCAGCTGATGCCAGCTGCCAGTAGAGCGCACGGAGTCTTGTTATTGCAAGCGTTAAGAATTGCAAGCGTTAAAAATGCAACTGACAGCGCCATTTAATGCCAGCACGTGGGTAAGGTCGCGTGCCTTGAAGATTTGGGCTTTTCGAGATTCGTTGAAAATTAAAGGTTAATTCGGGTTTTATTGAAATCCCCTCCTTCGCGACGAGTGGAAACGGGGTATTACGCACAGCGGTGGCTTTTGAGTTGAGCCCATTCGTAACATTTTCACCTGAGGTTGACCTTTGCGAGTTCCCAGGTCGAAGGGAATATTTTTTGTGAAAAATGTGACTGAAGCTATCGTTGAACTTGACAGGGCCCGAAAACCCCCAGGTAGTCCCCCCCCCCCCCCCCACTGCAAAGCGATCTGCCTATTGACCAACTGTGGTGCACCCATTTATCCTGCTGGGTATGGTGGGGGTGGGGGGGAGGATGGGGGGTGGGGGGGAGGGTGGGGGGTGGGGGGAATTTAAACTGCCGCGACGGGAGGTCGAACCAGCGACCTCTGCATTGCCTCGCGTCCTAACAATTGCACCATGACAGCAACCAAGGGCTCCTACCTTGTTACTCATCGTCAGCCATCATCAATGCACTGCTGGATGAAGGCCTCCACAAGCCGCCGCCACCAACCATCGCGATCCTGCGATGCAACAATAAAGTTGAGCGGTCGATCGATTATTTTCAAATCTTAACCGCATTCCTGTCGCTCCCACGCAGATCCTAAACG
The DNA here is from genome assembly GCF_048934315.1 of Petromyzon marinus. Lineage (NCBI taxonomy): Eukaryota > Metazoa > Chordata > Hyperoartia > Petromyzontiformes > Petromyzontidae > Petromyzon > Petromyzon marinus. Next base: position 8,738,277 of record NC_133691.1, on the reverse strand, counting down.
AGCGGCGCTCCTCCTCCTCCTCCTCGGCGCCATGACGGACGTGAAGAAGAGGGGCTCCTCCTCGTCGTCACCGTGCGACGACCCCCACGCCGGCAAGACGATGCTGCCGCACGAGGACGACGGCGGGGCGGCGGCGGTGTGCGGGTCGGGCGGCGATCCCACGGTGGAGCTCAAGCGCACCATCACGCTCACCAACGGCGTCGCCATCATCGTGGGCACCATTATCGGCTCGGGAATCTTCGTCACGCCCACGGGCGTGGTGAAGGAGGCGGGCTCGGTGGGCCTCTCGCTCATCGTGTGGGCCGTGTGCGGCCTCTTCTCTACGGTGGGCGCGCTCTGCTACGCCGAGCTGGGCACCACCATCAGCAAGTCGGGCGGTGACTATGCCTACATCCTGGAGGTGTACGGCCCGCTCGTCGCCTTCCTCAAGCTCTGGATCGAGCTGCTCATCATCCGGCCCTCGTCGCAGTACATCGTGGCGCTCGTCTTCGCCACCTACATCATCAAGCCGCTGTTTGCGTGCACCACGGTGCCCACCGTGGCCGCCAAGCTCGTGGCCTGCCTCTGCGTCAGTGAGTCCTCGCCCCCTCCCACCCCCTCTTCCCCCCCCCCCCCCCCCGTGTTTTCTCAGAGGCCGCCAGTTTCAATCTCCCTGCGCGAATGTTGGAACGACGGCGCAAGTTTCGAAATTCGGCCCCCACCCAAAAGTGTAGTTGGGGGGGGAAAATGGGTCCGCCGCAGTCGTCTGGCAAATCGCAGGCGGTGGGGTAAAGTGTGGGTAGTCCCACCTCTTTTTCAAGTCGTCTGGCCAGCGTAGAAGGGTCGGTGATATATACCCTAGAGCTCCCTTCTAGCAGCAGTGGCACGAGCAAGAAACGTCAGGGTTGTACCTGTACCCGTTATCTTCATATCCCAGCTCATCCCCTGCTGTACATCGCAAACGTTGCATCCCAAACTTCCGTTTGACCTCAAAAGTACTTGGTTATCATTATCGCGAGATCAAGTATTACCGAGTGCAAACGCGTGTTTGAAAGCGTTACCTAACCCACGCGTATGCACGGCTCCGTTCCATTTTTATGAAAAGCATTCGGACATGGCACGGGTAAAAGATTGCCGCTGTGTGACCGATGCCACGTGGTCTTTGCAGTCCACACGCCAGCAGCAGTGACCCTGTAGGTGTTCACGGAATTGCTTAACGTTGTTCCTGGAGTGTGTCGCTTGAGCCAACAACAAAAAAGGAAGACCCCTTCCCCCTCGGGGCTTCGAGACAAATTTTCTCGTGGACTGGATCCAGATATATATCCCGTACGGCCATAAACAGCTCCTGGTGCACGAAGGGAGCGGAGAGCGGATGAACCGAAAAGTATGGTAGATGTAAGCAAAAAAAATGGTAAAGGCACAGCCCTGCAATCGCTTGCTCACGCGCAATTGCTGGCAGAAGGGGGCCTCCGCTGGGGGGACCTCAAGAGAGCCACTCTGGAGGGTGTTTCGCCGATTTTTTTTTCCCACTGGCCTGACGTGTTGGAAGATGTGGAAGTAAACCACACTTTAACCCACCTCACGTGACCTTAAGATTGCCGAACGGCAGTTTTGCAATTGATGCTGCTGGGTGGTGGTGGACAGAGGCGGTGGGGGCGGGCGGAGGGGGGACTATTCGAGAAACGTTTCCGCATTGTTTCACCTGCAGAGCTGGGACATCAATAGACCTGGCGACTGCTGGTTTACAAACCCAGTGTGCAGGCCGATTCGCAAAAACAGCAGCAGCAGCACCCGAACACTGTCGAGTTCAAGTAAATGTGCGCGCGATATTGATACGCTGCTTTGGGCCGTTTAACACAGTACAGTGCTGCACTTATCTGGAATTTGTAGATCTTGAGATCTCATGGCCACATACCCAGCCACCGCGCGATTATCAGTGTCACCCTGCCCCTGGAGGGTGATGACACTAGCTCGCCGAGCTGCACGTCTCCACACCAATCAGTCTCTTGCTGTTCAAGTGACATCGCGGGGCAGCCTCGGCTTCTTTTGCAGCTGGCCTGACCGACAAGTCCAATTAAAGCCTCCGCTTTGGGTTGGCCGCATCGACGGACGCGTTTCATTTGTGCTATTTGCGCCCTGACAACAGGACCCGCAGTGTCTCGTGTGAATCCCGTAGAAATCTGTTGTGTTCCTTGTTGGTTGGATTTTTTTTTACTTTCCTGTTTTTGAGCAGCATTCCAACGTCTGTAACCTCCGCCCTCGACGGCCGCAGCTGGCCGAGTGAAGGACGTCACGAGAGGTTTCGTTCGCGCTCGAGTGGCACTTTAGTAATTTCCGATGGCAAGAAGAATCCGAGTTTGATAACGTCACCGTTGTCTCGCCACCTTTAAAGCAATTGTTTAACAATTGCTGCTGGGCCATGTCACGGCCCTGCTGCTGAGGTCTCAAATTACCAAAGCAAAAGGTATAGCCTGACAATGTAGGCTTTCGCAGATAAAATAATATCATTCATAATTTATTTTTGAATTACAATTGAAATCGGCTCTGCCATGAGTTGGCCTAATCAAAAATTCAATTGAGAATAGCTTCGCAATGAAATTACAATAATTATGAACCACAAAGCTATTTCGGTGGTTAAAGTGATGTCCAATAATGTTCTGAGGATCTTTTATTTTTTTAGAGGCTATTTTAACAGCACGGTGGTGTGACGTCTGGCCATGTAAGGGGATACACATCCTTGCTGTCAGCACGGAAGGATCATATGAATCCAAGTGCCCGGTGGCTCTCTGCAACACTTGGAATAGAACGCAGGGTCTCTGAATGGCCCTGCGAGGTGCCCTGATGGCAAAGCGAAACCTGTCATTTATTTGTCAATGTTGGCGCCTCGTCAGCCCCGTTTAATTACCGTCGCCGTGTTCCCACGGGCACTAATTGCCGCTCGACACCGAACGTTAAAACATAATTTTGAAACTTGGCAGCCTTGTCTTACGACCGCCCCGAATTCTCACTCGAGCCCTAGATTCGCAGATGCCGTTTTGGCGCAGTTGAAGGGATGTGATGCCCGACCCTGAAGGGCTGTTGACTGTGCCACCCTTGTTGCATCATTATCACACCGTGCAATCGGTCGTTAGGTAGTTGCTATCTGTTCCACCCAGCGAAAGTGTGCTTTGATTTTTTGTTTGTTTTACTATCGGGTGTGATCGCAACGAAATAATCATCCCGCCAGTGAGTGTGTCGGTCATGTCATCATGCAGATAGCGTGCGTATGAGTGCGTGCATGCATATGAGTGCGTGTAGTGTGGCGAAAGTGTAGTGATTTAGCACGCTGCACTACGAACCTAGTGACATGATTCTACTGGACATCTGTGAAAAGAGCTTTATAGCTCATCGGATTTCCTTCAGTATAAATAAATATTCTGATTTTGATTCCCCCTCACGACCAACATCAGTGACTATCTGAGCTAGTCCTGGGCTTCCCCTAGGTCGACTCGGCCTCAAATGAGTCCCGGTGCGATGTGTAAACATCGCCACTAGGGAGACAAAGACGGTCGGGCGTGGTGCTGGTCACCCACCCCCCCCTCGTGTGCCGCGCCGGCCTTCACGGGTTGCTCGCTAACGGCACTTGGCCCTAACAGTCCGGTAAAGGCTATACGGGGGGATGGGGGGGGGGGGTCTTTATATTTTTGTGACCATCAGAAGGGCCCCGGGGGAGCTTGGAGGATTATAGAAATAATAAGCAAGGGAGGGTCACGCGGTACGATGGCGTTGGTGCCTCGTGCGGTGGAACTCCGGTCATGCAGAGGCCGAGCATCGCCCATGGCCCCGAGATCCTCTTCGTGGTCTTGTCTTCACGTAGACTGCAGCGACGGCGAGCGTGCCAGTCACGATAATTGTTGTGCAGGCGGGATTAGCTTCTTAAATATCTCCCGGGCCGCTGGGAACACTGGAGCATGCGCTACGTGACTACCAGCCACGGACGATGGCGAGGGGCCAAATTGAATGTTGGTGTGCCAGGTACGGCTAAATAAGTCCCGGTTTTAACGGATAGTTTGCACATAAGTGAACGCAGTGTGTTGTATGGTACTAGCCTGCGTTGTGTTGATGAGCTCAACGGATTATTGCGTTTGACACGTTTCTCGCGGAGAGCCTCGCGGTTCACGTGCTGCTCGTGTGATTTCAGGACATGGTTGTCTGTGGATTTGTGGACAATTGGATGCTCTGAGTAGGGGGGGGGGGGCATCTGGCCGTGAGGTTCTGCTCGAGGACGTCCGAGAACAGAACGGCAGGTGCAGCGAAACGTCGGGACATCGTGCAGAACAACACGCGGCGCCATCCGAGAGGGCGTCGGAGACCTGCAAAGTGCCGTTGCGAGTGTCGCTGGCGGCGTGGGGCCGAGCGGGGTCTGCGTGCCGATCGGCGTTCACGGCGCGAGCGGTTGTCCCCCCCCCCCCCCCCGTCCCTTGTCCGCTCCGTGCTTGCGGCTGCAGTGACGCTGACGATCGTGAACAGCTACAGCGTGAAGGCGGCCACGCGAGTCCAAGATTTCTTTGCTGCGGCCAAGCTGCTGGCGCTCGGGGTCATCATCGTGCTGGGCTTCGTGCAGATCGGGCGTGGTGAGTCGTCCCCCCTCCCCACGGGCCGCTCCGTGGTGACGCGTGCTTCACGGGGGACGTGGTCGCGAACGTTGTCCTGTTTTGTTTACGAAAGTGACGAAAAGTGCACAGGCATCTTCTTGGTTCTTTCGGTAAAGTCACGTAGAATGGAAATAAAATATTAAAAATGAAACGTAATGATTGAAATTCTCACGACGTTTCGGCCACAACACAAGTGGCCTTCTTCAGGTGAAGGAACAGAACTGTCGGGACGACAGCGCTTCAATGAACGCTGCTGAGCTTGGCAGCGTCGTTTAAGCTGGGTGGGAGAAGTAAAGCACCTAGACAAAGGAGTTTACATATCAAACACGAGAATTTAGCATTTAAATAGCTGTGTTAAAGCGTTGGATTAGCAGGGTGTTAAAGTCAGAAATTGGCATGTAACTGGGGGATTAGCATGATGTTAATGTGAGGGATTAGCATGTAACTGGTCACGGAAATAACTTGTTAAAGTCAGAGTTTACATATTAACAGAGGCATTTAGTATATTGCTGCTAAAGAACTGCAATAAACCATTTCGGTTGTTGATTGATTGTATTTTACGGTGACTTTCAGACCGCAGTCCAATCGCTGGCACTGCCTCTTAATACCTTTCACACGACGGTCAATGGTATGGTTTATAGCATGTATAATAATAAATAGTATAACAGTGTAATGTTTAACATAATTCATAAGGCAATATATAGTATCGTAATTGTATAGTGACTATACAGCAGTATGGTATACAGTAGGGTTGAGCGGAATGTCGACGTCTTGCGGAACAGCTCGCCGAACTGCTAAAAGCCACTCATTGTTTTTTTTTGGTAAAGTCACGTATGTAGAAATACAATAAAATTATATTAAAACAAAAAAACAATCACGACGTTTCGATCACAACGCAAGCGTTCTTCATCAGGTGTCAAGAACAAATCACGGAGGTAAATAGAACAAAAAGATGAGAGACGAGAATTCAACAAACCTGAAAAAACATTATGTGAACCACATCCAGTCAGGCCAACAACACAGTTAGACACTTTCTGGCGGACCACGAATTTCAGAAGAGTGTTAAAGTTCGTGTTCAACCTTTGGATTGCACATACCAGCATAGGTAGAATGAAAAATACGAGGTACACGGTCAGTAGAAATACATATACAAGTCCACCAAGAGGTAAGGAGGGAGGAAAGACAGACAGGGAAGCAGAGAGAGAGGGGGGGGGGGCCGAGGGATGAATATAAGCTTAAATAGGAAATACGGTTGGAGGGGGGGAGGGGCCAGAGCGAGAGCGGCAGCTCAAACACGCACATCTTACACATACAAAACGGCAGCTCAAAAATGGACCGCCTCTTGTAAATACAAAACGGTATGTGCAATCCAAAGGTTGAACACGAAATTTAACACTTCTGAAATTCGTGGTCCGCCAGGAAGTGTCTAACTGTGTTGTTGGCCTGACTGGATGTGCTTCACATAATGTTTTTTCAGGTTTGTTGAATTCTCGTCTTATCTTTTTGTTGTATTTACCTCCGTGATTTGTTCTTGACACCTGATGAAGATCGCTTGCGTTGTGATCGAAACGTCGTGATTGTTTTTTGTTTTAATATAATTTTATTGTATTTCTACATACGTGACTTTACCAAAAAAAACAATGAGTCATTTTATGCAGTCACGAAAGCTTTAATACTTTGCTAAAAGCCACTCGGGCACAGGCTCATGTTCACCTGGCATGACGTTAGCTGGACCTGACTATGCAGTCGTATTGTGTACGGCATACATTACCATTATTATTATATAATCTGCAAAACACGGACGTGAATCCTTTTACTTTGATGTTAATACGAACAGGAGGATGGAAGAATGGTGCAGTGGTTCGCATACTGCACTATGAACCTGGCGACCTGGGTTAGATTCTTGATTACGTCTAATGTCGGTGGCGAGTGTAATATTTGAACTGGTCTTACCTCTCCCATCACTGACCAGCGTAGTGAAGTATATTTCAACAATTTCCACGTCTGACGCGGCGTGCGGAGGGAGGTCTTTATCCAGCAGTAGAGATTAACAAAGTTGCCGAAAATGCTTACTTTACAGTTTGTAATGCGCCGCTGTTCATCGTACAATGTGACGGCCTTCTTGCGTAACTTCTATCAGAATGTGGGCCAACTATATTTAAAAAAAGCGCATTGAAACATTTTCACACGCGGGATTCCTGGCGAGCTGTTGTGGGACAGCGAGCGGGGGCAGCTCATCCGTTGTCCCAGGACCGTGCTCGCACGGCGAGCTGGCAGCCAGCGACACAGACGCCATTGTTCACCGTGCACACAAGGACTTCGTTATAAGCACCACCAGCGGTCCAGTCGCAGTGCCCAGTTGGAGATGTAATGACTGCTGCCGTAAAAGGGAACAGGTAAATGCGCCAGCCATGCGAATTCCTTGGTCGTGCCTTCACGGGCAGAAGGGCCTCCACTGGCAGAAGGGCCTTCCGCTAAAGGGAGCCCTAAAGCCGCCCCTGGGTGTCTTTGGCCTACGCTGGGCTGACGTCGTGGAAGAGGTGACCATCGCGGACACGGGAAGGTGCAGAGGGATGCGACTCGCGTGACAGGATGTTCGTACGAGTGATGAAAGGAATGCTTCCGAGGGCGCTGTCCCGTCGGGAAGGGGATGAAGCGATGGAATCGGTTGGTGTGCGGGTGCTGGGCGGCTGGATGGATCGTTACATCATCGCAGAGCGATTGAAGGTGGCAGCGGCGGAGGATTGAGCGTGACTGATGATGATGGCCATCATCATCATCATGACTAGCAAGGGTGTGTGTGTGTGTTTAGAGGTTCTTAATCCTAGCTGAAACTCCCGTCTGATTATAATGCCTTAGTAGCGGGAAGTACCCAGGGTTGCCGAGGGGAAAAATATATTTCTAAACTTGTCTTCTCTTAAAAACATAACGTATACATACACAAATTTGAAGCTATTGTGAAAGCCAGGCGTTCCATTTGTCCATCTACAAAATTATAAGAGGCTTGCAGAGTGTCCCGAAGCAAAAAGTAATAGAAAGTGGGGGGTAAATAGTTGATCTAAAAGGTTTCCGAAAATTGTTGACTTCCCCCATTAATAAATATTTGTACCCCCCGTAGGGATATATTCCTACACACCCTACATACAATAGAGTGAGTAGTATCTAGTGACTCTATAGCAGTATCTGGCTTTACAGTAGTATCGACTGACTATAGTCGTATCTATTAACTCTTGTAGTATCTATCAATTCGATAGTAGTATCTCCCGACTCTACAGTAGTATCTCCCGACTCTACAGTAGTATCTCCCGACTCTACAGTAGTATCTCCCGACTTTACAGGAGCATCTACCGGCACTACAGTAGTATGTACCGACTCTATAGTCGTAACTACTGTCTCTATAGTAGTATCTACCGACTCTACAGTAGTAACTACCGTCTCCATAGTAGTATCTACCGACTCTATAGTAGTAACTACTGTCTCTACAGTAGTATCTCCCGACTTTACAGGAGCATCTACCGGCACTACAGTAGTATGTACCGACTCCATAGTCGTAACTACTGTCTCTATAGTAGTAACTACTGTCTCTATAGTAGTATCTACGGACGCTATAGTAGTATCTATCTACTCGATAGTAGTAACTACTGTCTCCTATAGTAGTATCTACTAACTCTACAGAGTGACGTGGTAAGGCCTAGTCCCGCGGAGTGTCGCCGGCCTCGGCTAGATTGCCCAGCTGGCCGAGGTGGCACCTTGCCCGGCTGGGGCTGGGCTGCTACCCCCCCCCACCATCCCCCGGCCGCTCTACAGTAGCATCTACGGACTCTACAGTAGTATCTACCGACTCTATAGTAGTAACTGCACACATTAGGGTGGGGGAAGGAGAAGAGGACATCACACTGTCAAGCATTTGCCTCGGTGTTGTGCTTCTGTTTTTTTGCATTTTTAACGTGAAGGAGATCTTCTTCCCCGTCGCCTCAGAGCTGGTGTGCATTGCAACCACGAATCGGCATTTCCACGCATGCGCAAATGCGTGCTTTGACGCCGCGATCAGCGTAGCACTAACAATTATAAATTGTTAATTTAACTACTTTACATTTTACGGATGGGAAAAACAAATGGCGCTTTTTTTTAAATCTTGTGGCTTATTGTGTCGTATCTGTGTACTTTGTTAAGACGTAAACCAACAGTTTGTCATATTCTTGGTTCTTTCGGTGAAGTCACGTAGAAGGAAAATAATATAATAATAAATAATCATCACGTGACTTTACCGAAAGAACCAAGAATATGAATCCCTGCAGTCACGAAAGCTTTAAATCGAAGTTTAAACAGTTTGTCAGTTAGATGCGTCACAAGGTGTATGCGCAGACACACAGACATACAGACAAAAAAAAATATTTGTGGATGGCAAGGTTTGGGTCACACTGTACATCACGATAACGCTGACGTGAACACATTCAAATAATTGGCCTAACACGGCACGCATGACCTGCCAGAGACAGTGTCTAGTAAGGCTTGGCATAGTTGATCTTGGTAGCTGTGGGAGCCGTGAACACCGAGGTCTCGTCTCGATGAGCCCCTTGTGAGATCGTACAACGAATCCAATAAAGTGAACTCACCTCCTTAAACTGGCCTTTACCCCGCCCCCACCACTTCTACCCGTTTACGCCGGTTTATTTTTTTATTTCCCTGCTTTCCATACACGGTGTTGTGTTGGGATCAACCGATGAAATATGCCACTTAAGATGTGTGAATTATTCTTTGTTAATAGAACAGCGTTTTGAACAGCGCATGCTTGGGTAGAAAGGTAGGTGCAAGTCGGTTTTTCTCGACCGGTATGCACGGTTAAAAACCTGCTCGCATACAGGTCAAGCGGCAGGCTCTGCTGTGTTCGAACATCGTGTTTCGCAATCTCGCGCTGCCCAGAACACAAGGGGCCCCTTCCACCCAAGGGTACCGAACGGAACGCTGTGCTTTCTATTCCATATCTACGGCAATATCTCCAAACACTTGAAGATATGCCTGTCGGAGGGATGCAACCGTAGAGTGCGTGAAAGCGCGTGTACGCAGGGTGGCTGTTGAGGGCCGACTGGGATGGCATGAGAGGCGGGGCACGCAGCAAGGGGGAGGAGCGGTGGCCGTGGTCGAGACGAGCGATGGAGCCGCACCGCCTGCTGCACCTTTTGGCAGCCTATGGCTCTGCATGGGGGGACTCTTGGCTGTGCCGCAGGTGGGCATCACGAGCCCTGGACGTTTGATCTGCGTCCAGATAACTCGGCCGAGTCGGTGCTTCAGGCTGCTTGGAAACTTCACCATGGAGGCGTGTGCGTGCGTGCGTGCGTACGCGACTGTGTGTGGGCTATAGGCCGACAACGCAGGCTACACGCAGACAGGAGTGGTTGGTGCACTGTGCTCCAAACCCGGCAACCAGAGTTCTATTCCCACTTCCGACCAATAACAAGATATAGGAATAGGTTTTACCCCTTTTAACTGGCACAAAAACTGACATCTTTATTAAAGGCATCATGTTTGCAATAACCACAACACAAGCAGTCAAAATGCAAACAAAAAAGACAACTCTGATAATACAAGCAGTCCCGAGCCCTCAATACTCTGATAGTGCGCTGTTTTTGAGTTGTACGCCTTTTGGCGTCTTCTGGTTCAACACCAATGGAGACTAGGCTCTTAGAAAAGCCGTCTCGGTTGTGGACCAATCAAATTCAAGGACAGTGGATATTATTATCAGAGTTGTCTTTTTTGTTTGCATTTTGACTGCTTGTGTTGTGGTTATTGCAAACATGATGCCTTGAATAAAGGTGTCAGTTTATGTGCCAGTTAAAATGGTAAAACCTATTCCTATATCTTGTTACTGGCAAAGGAGGTCTCATAATGTGAAAGTGGTACCTATTTTTTAAGACGCCCTCCGATCCGTGATCCGCTCGCTCTACCAGTGGAGCCGCCCGGCCGGTTCAGCATTATTCGCTCGGAGAGACAGATGTATGAAGTGGACGTTGTATGTCCGGTAGTGTTGTCAGCCGAGTCGTAAATGCCTCGCGCAGCCGTGGTGGATGCAGCCTGCGGTGCGCTCGCAGAGTATAAACCATCGTCACGCCAACTGCGGTCATCCTCGCAGCAGCGGCTTTTGGCTCGGCATCGAACCAAGACGGGTCGGTGCATTGCGCGCTGTCAGGTGCGCTTCTGCGGCCACATGGAACGCTCCTCCTAGGAAGCCACTGGAGCTATGCATTTTAAAATCTAGATTGAAAACTAATTTAATCTTGATTTGAGGCTTTTGTGTCTGCAGATAATGAATTGATCTATCTGCATGACTTTACCGAAAGAACCAAAGAGTATGAAAACTAATCAAGTATTAAAGCTTTCGTGACTGCATGAAATTACTCATTGGTTTTTTCGGTAAAGTCACGTATGTAGAAATACAATAAAATTATATTAAAACAAAAAACAATCACGACGTTTCGATCACAACGCAAGCGATCTTCATCAGGTGTCAAGAACAAATCACGGAGGTAAATACAACAAAAAGATGAGAGATGAGAATTCAACAAACCTGAAAAAACATTATGTGAAGCACATCCAGTCAGGCCAACAACACAGACACTTCCTGGTGGACCACGAATTTCAGGAGTGTTAAATTTCGTGTTCAACCTTTGGATTGCACATACCAGCATAGATAGAATGAAAAATACGAGGTACACGGTCAGTAGAAATACATATACAAGTCCACCAAGAGGTAAGGAGGGAGGAAAGACGGACAGGGAGGCAGAGAGAGGGGGGGGGGCCGGAGGGATGAACAGAAGCGTAATTTTATGCAGTCACGAAAGCTTTAATACTTTATTATCACACTTCTACGGGGAAGTTACCGTTGTAATTATGTGTAAGATGTGCCCTTTTTTGAGCTGCCGTTTTGTATTTACAAGAGGTGGTCATTTTTTGAGCTTCCATTTTGTATTTACAAGAGGTGGTCCTTTTTTGAGCTGTCGTTTTGTATGTGTAAGATGTGCGTGTTTGAGCTGCCGCTCTCACTCTGGCCCCTCCCCCCCTCCAACCTTATTTCCTATTTAAGCTTCTGTTCATCCCCCCCCCTCTCTCTCTGCCTGCCTGTCCGTCTTCCCTCCCTCCTTACCTCTTGGTGGACTTGTATATGTATTTCTACTGACCGTGTACCCCGTATTTTTCATTCTATCTATGCTGGTATGTGCAATCCAAAGGTTGAAGACGAAATTTAACACTCCTGAAATTCGTGGTCCGCCAGGAAGTGTCTAACTGTGTTGTTGGCCTGACTGGATGTGCTTCACATAATGTTTTTTCAGGTTTGTTTAATTCTCATCTCATCTTTTTGTTGTATTTACCTCCGTGATTTGTTCTTGACACCTGATGAAGATCGCTTGCGTTGTGATCGAAACGTCGTGATTGTTTTTTGTTTTAATATAATTTTATTGTATTTCTACATGCGTGACTTTGCCGAAAAAACCAATGAGTAATTTTATGCAGTCACGAAAGCTTTAATACTTTATTAGTTTTCATACTCTTTGGTTCTTTCGGTAAAGTCATGCAGATAGATCAATTCATTATCTGCAGACACAAAAGCCTCAAATCAAGATTAAATTAGTTTTCAATCTAGATTTAACACTCTTCTGAAATTCGTGGTCCGCCAGGAAGGTGGCACAAAGTCTGTGAACAAGAAACGCACACGGCCGCTCACGAGTGTGTGCGTGTGGGGTTGTCTCCAGGCACTGCCGATTTTCTCACTTCAGTTATCAAACAAAACTCGCAGCACTGATGCCTTTGAATAAAGGGATCCGTGGACTTGGTGAAAGATTTTGTTGGCGAAACAAAGAATGTTCCCTTAATTCATTCGTCACTTCTTTTTTTTTAATAACCGGTCAATAGCCCCCCCCCCCTACACGCTCCAGAGGCACCCGGGCACTGGGTCGTCCCCCCCCCTCCCCCCCCCCGTGTTGTTCCGTGCCAAGCGTCACCACGCGTGCTGACGAGACGAAGCGCACACGGAGGAATCGCGAGGGAGAGGTGGCGGAGGTGCCGCCGGCTTACTAAACTGCAACGTGAAATTAAATAAAGCGGATGAATGAACAGTCACCGCTCCATTGAGGCGTGGAGTTGGAGATAGCTTGGCACTTCTTAAAACAATGATAATGACGACCGTGCCCACGATGGAGAGCGGATAAAATGCTGCAGTCGGAGGCACCAAATCCATCGTCTCGGTTTGTGTGGAATGGGCTGCCGTGCCCCTGCGATTCTGCACAATGACGGAACATTTTTATTCCACAAATTTGTGGGGGCTTTCTGCCATCATTTCCTCCGCCCTGACCCCGCCCTCACTCCCGCGCTACACGCCTGGGCCCGTCCCGCATCGTCTGTGTGAGGAGCTTTGGCCGAACGGCTGCGTTATTATTATTGTACGTAACCCTCCGCACAGGAGTGGCACAGTTCGGAATTGGGTTGTTTCACCCCCACACCCTCCCCCCCCCAAACACGACGGTTGCTCTGCCAAAAAGTGGTGGTGGAAAGTTGGTGACCAAAACGGCGACGTGAATTGGACGCTCTGTCGATTGCTCTCTCTCTCTGGCCGTTCGAAACCGTATGGTGTGTGTGGGAGCACACACGTGCACACTGTGCAGCTGTTTAGGTGATGAATGAAAGAAAGCATTCTCTCTCAAAACTTTCATTTCTGCGGATGAAAATTTAGTTCTGCCTTGCAAACACGTCTCTCTGTCGCTATCACCTGGTTTACAAACAAGGGAACGGATTGATTGACTGGAGTGTAATCCGCTCAACATTAAATATAGCTCCTAATAAACGTTTTTGGGTTAGATCACGTTGTTTATAAATGTGTCGTAACCCTCCACCGCCCGGCATGGCCAATCAGCAAAAAAGTGTCACGTCGACAGACAAATAGTTCACTACTTTAGCCCACCGGTGTGTTGAAGAGTGAATCCACAACATTTACAATTTTTGAGTATGACGTTTCGCTGGTAATTACATCCAGCATCGTCGGGCAATTCGCCAGATTGGTTCTGGCGAATAATATTTGGTCGCGAAAGCCTACGTATTAACTATAGCGCTATGCGCAGGCAAGTGAAGCGATGCCTCTGACTTGGCAGAAGGCAAACTGCAGACATAAAACTGAGTCGCCGTGGCTTTCTGCTCGAACCAGCACGGAACCGGCGCCCGTTTCCATGGCGTTAGCGAGACGGCTCCAGATAACGCTCGCCGCTGATGTTTGCCGTGGTTGGGAATTTAATTTGGTTCGTAGCACAGTGCTCTAACCACAGCACACGCTCGCTGCTGAATGTGCGTTTGATGACGGAATGTAAGTTGCTGTCCAGGTGCGACACTACCGGTTGCCATTGTTCATGGACTTAGTCCATGGGCCTCGATGCTCCCTTGATGAACGTAGCTAGACTGGTTTTCGTCACTGAATGTCATCGCGTGGGGCTATTTTGGCAGCACGGTGACTATTTGCATTCACTGGCTCGGGTGTTGATGTAATGACTGTATGGATACCCATGCTAATGTGTGGTGTGTTGTGCAAGCGTCACCATTCACAACTCTCACCAGGCACCATTCACAACTCGGCACTCACCAGACACACCATTTTATAACTCGTCTCACCGGGCACTCGGCAATCACGGCTCGCCACACATCGGGCACTCGCCGCTCACCAAACACAACCCGCCATTCACTACTCACCAGACACTATTCACAACTCGCCAGTCATGAGACACTCAAAAGGCACAAATCACCTGACACTCACTTTCACCAGAAGAATCGCCAGTTACCGGACCCTCAACGCTCGGCAGAATACTCGCCAGAGACGCACACGCGCAAGGCAGATGCTGCACGCCACCAACGTGGCACTCGTACTCATTCGTCTCCCGCCACTCACTGGATACTCTGGATACTCGGCACTCACGAGACGACTCCACTGACCTGGCAGTTAACCTGCGGCTGGCAAATGAGGCGACCGGAGTGAGCGAGTGATAATATTTTGTATGTGGAGAGACCCGAGCGAGTGATAATATTTTGTATGTGGAGAGACCCAAGCGAATGGTGGTGGTGATGATATTTTGTATGCGGAGAGACCGATCTGTGAGAGGAGTCGAGTTGTCCGCTCGTCTCTTTTGCTCATGAGTGACGACGCATTGTGCTGTGTAGGTGCTTGCCCCCTCCCCCCTATTGACCCTTTGACCCTGCCCTTCCCCCCCCCTGCACTGTGCAACACCTGCTGGGTCAAGTTTCTTTTCGCTTAGGTCAGAGGTCGCGTATTTTTGTTGTTGCGGTCTGAACGAGCCTCGCGGGGGGGATCATGTACGACAGACGTGCCCGATGCGCTCGCTGTGGCTGACGGGTGGACAGACGCACACGCCGACAATCCAATAAGGCGGCTTGTTTGTTTTAGATTGGCTATTTCAAACAAATGATGTGAAATGTACCAGGAGCGATGGATTGTTACGAGAGACAAATGGCTTTCTTCTGCACTCATACGAGGGGGGAGGGGGGGTGCCTTTGTG
Source organism: Petromyzon marinus (assembly GCF_048934315.1). Lineage (NCBI taxonomy): Eukaryota > Metazoa > Chordata > Hyperoartia > Petromyzontiformes > Petromyzontidae > Petromyzon > Petromyzon marinus. The sequence continues at coordinate 8,723,114 of NC_133691.1, read as the reverse complement.
ATGGGCAAAAATTGCTTATCATTCTCCTCTTATCTCTAACCGGTTATACATGGCTTCACAGATAATACGATTGATTTGTCACGCGGATAATTAAATCTGCAAGAAAAAGATGACTCGTAGATTTAACATTTTTTTTTATTAACGCACAGAGTGTGTGCTTTCGCAGATGATGCTTAGGTGAAGGAGAAAGGTGCAGGCCTGCAATTGCTCACGCCACTGCTGGCTGAAGGGCCTCCACCATAGGAAGCTCCAGAGAGGCCCCTCTGGTGGGGGGGATGGGTCGACGTGTCCACGCTCGCCACACAGCTTGATAGAGCGAGGAAGTACCCACACCACGACTGACCAGGGTTAAAACTCAACGGTCTGCACGGATAGGTCGTCGGCCCACTTGCTGTGCTGCCATCTTATGGCCATTTTACAGTGGCCACGAGGTGGTGTTTACTCTGGACGTCAGACTTGTGTTCGGCTTTGCTGTGGAAAATCAACTTGTTTGATTGCTGTAGTGATCTCGCCGAGCCCAGCGACCAGGGTGGGAGATTGCTAGGGGGCAGATCTTGGAGGTTGCGAGTCAACTGTGCAGCAGTTGCAGAACCTGGCCGAGCGTCGTAGGCTTTCGGCAAGGCTCGGGCAATGGTGGCCTCTTGGTCCTCACTGTTTTGGCCGACACGGGTCTTCGGCGCGATGGCAACTGCGTTCCGGTACGGGTGGGGCCACGCTCCCATGTTGTGACGCAGCGCTGTGCGTTAGCAGTGGGTGGCCGGCCCTTGGCGACGCCTTCCTCGCTGAGCTGCGATGAGTGCTCTGTGCGTGTGACCGACTGGCGAGGTATTTGGCGCGCCCACAGTGAGCCCCGTTGTGCGACCCGTGTCGTGGATAGTGAATCGGCTCCGTCTGGGAGGGCATTTGGCTGCGGCGCTGTGTGCGCAGGTGAGGCGACGCAGACGCCAGCCCCCGTGGGGTTATGACGCAGGACAACGCGGCGTCCACGTGTAACGATGTCTGTACGCGCTGTACAGGTTGAGGTATGGGGGAAGCGGGCGAATTGTCGGCTTATGGTACAGTCTTGTGTTACCTGTAATCTCCACCACGAATCTAATGATTACTCTGTGTTGTCCTTTATAGAGATTTGCATCCAACTAGGACCCCATGTAACGGGGGGAAGGTCCTTGCCTATAAACATCTCGTGGTTCACCAGCATTGCTTCAAGCGAGCCTGACTGCTAATTGAGACCCCTGAATGTTAAATCCAATCCAAAGTTGATTTTTTTTCTGCACTCCCATAAGGCCCTGGGACTGACGGGTTGTGTAAAAATATACTAAAAATGTTTCATACGCAGAGGGAGACGTACAGTCTTTGACAATGTGGGGACGCACACGCAGTTGCACGGGCTACACACAGTAGCACATACATTAACATGCAGGAGCATGCGTGTGTAAAATACGGCTCGGATCGGCGTTGGCTATTGGAAGGTCAGCCTTCGCTTGCCTCCCTTCTGACCTGCCGTCAACTGAAAGTGGCGTCCTCGTGAAGTCCTCGTGGAGGAGTCCTCTGGACAAGACAAACTGTTGCGCTAACAAGAGGCTGTTCAGATTAAGAGTCACGTGCAATGAAATGACCTGCTCTTCTTGTGTCAGCCGTTGTTCAATTCTGAGAATGAAATGCCCAGGGCTTGTGGACATAAAGACCCTTTCAGATTTAGTGATGGTTGAAAAAAAACCGTACGATCACCCATTTTATATATATATATTTTGTTTTAATACTCTTTAAAAGTATCTGCCAAATCCAGCAATTGAGCCAGGGAAGTCTTGCAGCCACGGCTTGATTTATCACCGAATATGTTCAACATTGTGCGATATATCATAGTTTATATCTTAGTTTGTCTATATATACCCTAGTTTCACCGTATCTTCGCGATGGAGCCGAGCGTGCACAAACACGCTCTGCTGCGTATATGCATGCAGCCTCATCCCAGGGACGCCTGGCTGTCATAATCCGGTCGGGTCGCCAGTGGAGTCCGCCACTTCTCTCCAGGCTGCGGTGTATAATATAAACCTCATGGTCTGCGCACTGCTACGTTCCTTCAGTTACGGCTTACTCATCACCAGCTGTGATTTCGTCTCGCGTGTCTTCAGATTGAGTGACCGTTAAACTGAAAATACAATGATTAAAATAGGACTACCGCCTTGCGACAACCAATCACAACAACCCTTTTCTCGTTCAGTCCCAGGGATCAAATACTGTGGCAGCGGACACGAAGGAAGTAGAGGCAAAGGTTGCTCGCTGGTGCCACTGCCGGCGGATGGAGGGAGCTCTCGAGAGCCTCCATGGAGGGTATTTTTTTTGGCCTGCTGTTCCATCACGTTCCAAAAGAATCGAATCGAGGGGCCAGAGAGACATGATCACTGGAGGCTGCGCTTTACTCTGCCCGAGCCCCTGAGAAAAAAAGAAAAAACGTGGGGTCATTACGTGAAAAATACTCTTTGGTTCTTTCGGTAAAGTCACGTAGGTATAAAAATAAACTAAAAATAAAATGAATTAAATCGCGACGTTTCGGGGGCGCGACGCAAGCGTCCCCGTCATCAGGTGGGACAACCACAGCAAGAAACAATTTCCGAAGTGGGCAGAAGGGGTGCTTTGTATCAACAGGCTATGTAGAGTATGGATCCCTGCAGTCACGGAAACTTCAAATCTAGATTCATTACTTGAAAGTTTACAAAGCGGTTGTTGGGTATTGTATTGACATGCAGACGTTGCCCATGAGTACCCCGATAGGGATCGACCAAACTGCGTCCTGAAGTGATTCGATCGTATTGCACGTTTACCGCCACCAGCGCCACGCCAAGGTCCAAAGGACGGCAAGACCCGAGTGTAGATGCACACTTGTTGGCTAAACTTGTTGACGAAACGGCCACAGGACGCGTCTCCTTGGCGATTTCCACCCCCACCTCCCCCCCCCCATCGTTGGAAGGAAGATGGAGGCGCCACCAACTTTCACCAACAAGCAAAGAAATTTGGCGAAACGGAGGGCGCAGTGAACCTCCCTCGTTTCGGGGGGGGGGGGGGGTGTCGTTCCCTCGGAGCAGTTGTGGCAGTGGGCTTGTGGCACAGTGCTTGGAGCGCTCTGGGGTGTTGGTGTCGAGGGGCGGATCGTCGTGGGTCAACAATAGCCGTGCCCACCTGGTCTGTCCGTTGAAGGGCAGGAATTTTGCAAGCGGCGAAGTTTGTATAAAGTTTTTTTTTCTGAATGCGACCGTCATTGTTCAGTTAGGGCTTTTGTCAAAATAGTAGGCTAACTCGTTTAAAGAGTGCTGCTTGCTGACATGCATGTTGACTTGAACTCCCCGGTCTGTGGAGTTAAGAGGTGAGATTTATTTTTGAAGGTGGCCCTAAAAGCATGTTTTTTTTTAGGTGGTTTGCTTGGATCTCGGAACAGACGCGGGGGGGGGGGGAGGCATTCTTCTCTCGTGTGTTTTCGGGACGTGCAGCATTGTTGCCCTGCACGGTGTCTGCCGTTTTGCTCCACGTGCCTTTCCTGAACTGAATAATTTCAATGGAGCTGCTAGTGACAGAGCACGTGTCAGAGAGGAGCCCAGCACACGAACCACTCGCACGCGCCTCGCGCACACCCTTCTGAACAGACTGTTGGTAGAAGGTGCGCACACACACACCCCGACAAATGCACATCGTGTATAACACGCGTGAATACGAATGTAAATGCATGTTCTGTTCAAATATTGAATTCGGATGCCAACGTACAAATTAATCAGAATATTTATTTATACCAATCAATCGCTCGCACAACCACCTACCCACCCTCTCAAGTTCTCACACACACACACAATAACTCATTCACGATGCCGTGCTGGGCTTGACAGGTGCTCGCTGACAGCACCTGCCCCGACAGTCTGTTTAGGCTGTCGGGGTGGGTGCTGCGGGATATTTGTCTTTGCGGTGGTGTCGTGATGAACGCACTTCGCCACGAAGTCGGTCAACCAGTTAGATTCCCGCTCACGGCAAAGACCAGTGACGATTGTCTGAATCGGTTATGGCCTCGCCTAGGTCGATCACTGTTGTTACATTGTTTTTATCGCTTTATTCTGGTGATTTTGAAAACGTTTTTGGTTTAGCCATGTTTGTTTGTTGTAGTACAAAGTTAGCATGATAACTTTAATCTAAATTGTCTTTTAGTTATTGTTTGACTTGCATCCCACTGGGATTTTTGCACACAGCGTTGAAACACGGTGTTTTTTCTGGAAGACTTTTGCTGTTTTTCCCTGGCTTTTTCTGTTGCGTGTAGTCACTTTCAGATGCTTCTTGTTCATGTTTTTGTTGCGGTTGCACCCGAGTCAAGAGCCGCATGGCTCACAGGGTTATCTATACCTAATAAATGAGGCTGAAAAAAACTGAAACATTGAGCAAAATGTCGGAAAACAACCCGCGGTACAATCTGAAAACGCATCGGAGAGAGAGCGAGTCAGCAGATCCGCGAAATCCCACGCGTTGAGATTCCAGCCAGGGTCTGTGGTGGGTTGGGGGGGGGGGGTGCTCTGAAGGGGGAGGTGGGGATGTTGGGGGTGGGGGGCAGGGGGCATGGTTGAACGAGGGTAATTCGGTTCGTAACACCGGCGTAGTCTTACTAATAATAATACCCTTTATGCAGGGAAACCTCAATGAGTTGCAACACTTTTGTTCAGGAGGGGTCTTGCTTTTTGGATGCTTGGCTAATTTCGTTCCCGGCTATTGGCATGTGGGAGACCAGGGTACTAGACGAAAACCCAAGCAAACGAGAGGGTAACATTCAAAGCTTGGCATTGATGGATTGAATCGTCTGTTGCTGTACCACCATCTCTTAGTGACAGGAGCAGCCCAATCCAACATCGCCTGATTAGTTTCAGGCCGTCTCCCATCCGAATACTCACCAGGGTCAACTTTGCTTTGCTTCTGCGGTCTGACGAGATCGGGAGCATCACTGGGCATAGTCAATAAAACGTGGAGCTCTGCCTCAGGACTCCACCACCACATTCAGGATTTGGAATTAAGCCCCTTCGAACGTTTCCATCGCGTGAAAACAAACGGAGATCCATCAATTGTAATGTTTTACCCATTTCTCCTGCCTCTATGCCTCCAGAATATCCCTCAATAACATTTTTGCAACGATTTTTTACTTATTTATCTCAATACCTGCATTTAGAGTTGTTATTATTATTTTACATTGTTTTCGTTTGCTCGCTTTAAATAATGGGTAATTCAATACAAAACGAACGTTCTTTAAATATGCGATATTATTAAAGATATTGCATCTGCTTCATGCACCGTCTCTGTACAACTGTAGTGGGTAAGCAGGGAGAGTGAGACTTGCTGGAGGCAACACGTTTATTATATTTCGATTTAAAGCTTTCGTGACTGCAGGGATTCATGTTCTTGGGTTCTTTCGGTAAAGTCACGTCACTTTACCGAAAGAACCAAGAATACTTTTATTATAACTGAGGGTACATAACACAAAGGGGGGTGACGGCCACTTACACCCGATACTCTACGGAGGTAGCCCCACCGGGCTAATGTGCCCTCACTCTGGTTAGAGCTCTACCCGAGACTGGTGGTAAGCTCTGAACCCACACCCTAGCCAGGGGTTCGAGTTCTGCCCTTTGGGCTCTTCCCTTCAGTCTTCAGAGTGGTTCTTCAGATCCCCTAGCCACACATTCCTTCTTGAACTCTCTAGGGGGCCCTGGAATATACGGCATCCCCCCCCCCCAGCCCCCCTCTTGGGGTCTAGGGTCCTTGTTTGCCCAACGGCCCAACTCATCCCACCTATCCTGTCTACCACCCTCTGTTGGCACATGTCCGCTACTGCAGGTAAGAAGGGGGACCCCCCCAGACGCCCTGGAAGATTTGGTCCCCCACCCCCGCTCCATGTTGACTCCATGGCTACGGCCTTGGTTTAGACACAGCAGCATTTGTCTGACAAGCACACTGCCCTCACCATAGGAATGTGGAATTACCAACAGAAATAACCACTGCCATTGGTGTGATTTTTTTTTTTAAATTTCATCTCAACGACCCAGCTGTGTACTGCCATCGGCTGTCGTTGAGGTCTTCGTGGAGTACACATCCAGAGTCTGTGTACACTTTCGTGTGGGACCGCAGTCCTCGCACATGCGTGTGTGCTGCGTGTGCTGCGTGCGTTTGTGATTGTGTAGCGGTTAGTGCCTTGGACTTCGAACCCAGCGACCCGAGTTAGATTCCCGCTCATGGCCAACACCAGTGACGATTATCTGAACCGGTCCTGGACCTCCCCTCAGTCGACTCGGCCTCAAATGAGTACCTGGTGCGGTGTGTAAACATCGTCATTGGGGAGACAAAGGCGGCTGGGCGTGGTGCTGACCACTCACCTCCTCGTGTGCCGTTCCGGCCTTGATAGGTGCTCGGTAACAGCACTTTCCCCAAAAGTCTGTCAAGGCTATACGGGGGGTCTTTGTGTGCGTTCTCCTGCTGTGCGGCCTCATTGACTGCCCGCAGGAGTGGACTGGTCCCAGGTGGGGACGGCCGTGTCCACGGAGAAGGATGCGGCTTCCTCCAGCGGGTGCCGATTGCCTCGTGTTCCTAAACCGGTTTGCAGCCGGACTTAGCGGTGGCGCCGGCCTTGTGTTGTGGCCATAGTCGTGCAAGGTGGCTGCGCCCGTCTCGCGCAGCGCTTTGGAGACTGGGTTGGTGTTCCCGTAGACGCCGCTGTGTGTGACGGTACTCCCAGAGCCCCTGGGCTGTGAGCTGACAGTTTAGCAAGTAGGTTTATTGGCATGAACTTTGAACTGTTATCTCCTCCTATGCATGGGTTTCCTTCCCCAAGTAAAGTACAAAACAAGGGAATGGCCTAAACCTCGTAAATAAAAGACATGTCACATTGATTTTTTTTAAAAACGTATCAATGCTTTAGGGTTATTGCCGTGGTGTAATCTTCTTCCACGCGTTTGTTCCACTCATGAGATGTCCGCTGTCCTTGCCAACCTTCTCCACGCTGCCCCGTCCTGCGCCATCTCTCTCTCCGCACCTCGGGCCACCGTGTCCCATCGCCCCCCCCCCGCCCCCACCTCTTCTTCTGCCTTGCTCTTGATCTCTTTCCTTCCACTTGCATCACTTGCACCTTCCGACATGTTCCTGTCGTCTGCACATTGACCGAACCACACCAGAGCCTTTTCTCTCTCTCTCTCTCTCTCATCTTCTCTGTGATTTCTACCACCTCGAATCTTCCTCTCACTTCTTCATTTCTCACCCCTTGTCCTTCCTTGTTAAACCCAACATCCACCGCAACATCCTCATCTCTGTGACTGCCATAGCTTGGTCCTCCCTCTTTCTCGTGCCCCAGCACTCGGCCCCATACAACAGCACCGGGCCTCACCAACGTCTTGTGCACTTTTCCCTTCAACCAAACTCGGGGACCCTCTTATCGCTCACCACATCGGTCATCTCTCGCCATTTCAGCCATCCAGCAGCCCTTGTTCTTGTTCTCATCTCTCCTTCTTGTGATCCATCAGCACCACATCCTTGCACCCAGGTACCTTAAATTCGTTTCTTCTTCATTAACTGGTCACTTCTAATTTGCAATCCTCCTTTTCCATTATTTTCACTGAAATTTGCCACCATATATTCAGTTTTTTTTTGGCTGACCCTCAACCCATTCCCATCAATCTTTTGCACCCAGATCTTGAAATCGTCTTCAACTACCCCTCTGCTTTCACCGCATAGCCACAATGTCGTCGGCAAACAACGTCCACCAGGGGGGCTTCCTCTGAATATCTCTCGTGTGTCCAGCACCAAGATGAACAGGAAGGGGCTCAGGGCGGAACCTCGCTTCACTCCCGCTTTAAACTTGAAAGCTCTCCGACACCCCACAGCTGCTTCGCACTTGCATTATCCCTCATTCACACAGTTCCTGAATCAGCCGGACATATACCTCAGGGATACCTCTTCTTCTCATGCACCACCAGGTGAGCTCTCTAGGCGCCCTGTCGTACGCTTTCTCTAGATCAATAAACACCGATATGCAGGTCCCGTTTCTTCTCTCTGAACTTCTCCATCGATACTCTCGGTGAAAAGATTGCATCCATTGTGGACCTTCCGTGTCTGAATTCAAATTGAATCTCACCAATATCCACCAGCTTCCTCAGTCTTCCTTTCTTTGATCCTTTCCCAGAGTTTCACGGTGTGACTTATCAATGCTATTCCTCTGTAGTCCCCACACTCTTATACATCACCTTTACCTTTTAAAGATGGGAACCAATGTACTCTCTCTCTCTCTCCACGCATCTAAAATTTTCTTCTCCATCCAGATTTTTCCAAACAGCCCCATCAATATTTAAACACCCCTTTCTCCCATTAATTTAAACACATCACAATTGGAATCTCATCTGGCCCCACTGCCATTTGGTGTTTCATGTACCGCAGAGCCTCCACCAGAGTTTCTGCAACTACTTCAATTCTTTGTTCCTCAACCATTTCGCGTCTTGGGTTTTCCACATTCAGCAACTTCTCAAAGTGGGATTTCATCTTAAAGCGCCCTAGAAAGGGCGCTTTATAAATAGAATAGAATTAATTTCCATCTCTCTCTCTCTAAGCTTCATCTTATCCAAGATTGTTCGTTCTTCACTGTTCTTAACGACATCCACATGGTCTATGTTCCCTGGTCTTTCTCTGGCTCTTGCCAAACGGGATACCATCTTCTGGCCTTATTTGCCATCAAGCTTCTGGTAGAGTTGTGCAAATGCTGTTTTATTTTGTCACTGCTACCACCCCGCTTTGCCTCTCTTCTCGCTGCCAGGTATTCATTCAGATGGTCCTTCTCTCTCTCTCTTGTCTTCTGACACTTCTTAAACTCGGCCTTTTGCTCTCTCGTTGCCTTTGCACTCCATCACTCCACCACCACGTTTCCTTCTGTTGCATCTGTCTTCCTTTGCTCGCTCCCACTGTACTACCTGCTGCTTCTTCTTTGGTTGTTTCGGTAAAGTCACGTAGAATGAGAATAAAATAATAAATTGATAAAATAAAATAACACAATAATATTCTCACGACGTTTCGGCCACAACACAAGCGGCCTTCATCAGGTGAAGGGAGCGAGACTGTCTGGTAGGACAGCGCTGGAGTGAGAGAGCCACGTTCAGATCACGGCTTTTAAGCTGTGTGAGAGGAACAAAGAGCCTTGACGAAGGAATTAGCATAAAATTTAGCATTGAAAAGGCTGAATGATTAGCTTGTGACTGGTCACAGAAATAGCTATGTTAAAAGTTAAAGCATACACATCCGCAGAGGCACCCATTGTTAAAAGGAATTAGCATAGAATTTAGCATTGAAATAGCTAAATTAAGGCATTCGCTTGTAACTGCTACAGAAATAGTTACGTTGAAGTCAGAGCATACACATTCACCGAGGCACTTAGTACAAATCAAAACAGGAGAATTTAGCATTGAAATAACTAGGCGAATTTAGCATTGAAATAACTGGGTGATTTGCTGGTGACTGGTCACAGAATACTATATACTATATAGTGAACCAATAAAAACTAAAATTTAAATTACCTTCATGTTATCAATAAACTCTATATTCTCCAATCAGCTAAGCTACCAACCATAAGTCGTTATATATCACAATGCTATATGGCGAAAAAATGGGTGGATTCTTACCCTCAAATTTCCGTACCACGGATAGCTACGGGCCCCGTTCAGACGGACGAGTTCGTCCATGGTCGGAACAGAGGAGGGGGAGAGAGACAGCTGCGAAGCCCTAGTATACTCCATGTTGTAAACCATACCATTAACCGTGGTGTGAGAGGTATTAAGAGGCAATGCTCGTCCGTCTGAACGGGGCCCGTAGCTATCCGTGGTACGGAAATTTGAGGGTAAGAATCCACCCATTTTTTCGCCATATAGCATTGTGATATATAACGACTTATGGTTGGTAGCTTAGCTGATTGGAGAATATAGAGTTTATTGATAACATGAAGGTAATTTATATTTTAGTTTTTATTGGTTCACTATATAGTATATAGTATTCTGTGACCAGTCACCAGCAAATCACCCAGTTATTTCAATGCTAAATTCGCCTAGTTATTTCAATGCTAAATTCTCCTGTTTTGATTTGTACTAAGTGCCTCGGTGAATGTGTATGCTCTGACTTCAACGTAACTATTTCTGTAGCAGTTACAAGCGAATGCCTTAATTTAGCTATTTCAATGCTAAATTCTATGCTAATTCCTTTTAACAATGGGTGCCTCTGCGGATGTGTATGCTTTAACTTTTAACATAGCTATTTCTGTGACCAGTCACAAGCTAATCATTCAGCCTTTTCAATGCTAAATTTTATGCTAATTCCTTCGTCAAGGCTCTTTGTTCCTCTCACACAGCTTAAAAGCCGTGATCTGAACGTGGCTCTCTCACTCCAGCGCTGTCCTACCAGACAGTCTCGCTCCCTTCACCTGATGAAGGCCGCTTGTGTTGTGGCCGAAACGTCGTGAGAATATTATTGTGTTATTTTATTTTATCAATTTATTATTTTATTCTCATTCTACGTGACTTTACCGAAACAACCAAAGAAGATGAATCATTGCAGTCACGAAAGCTTTAAATCGAAATTTACCTGCTGCTTATTCTTTGGTTCTTTCGGTAAAGTCACGTCGGTGAAAAAATGAAACAAATTAAATCACAATACCTGCTGCTTTAAGTATTCCACTCGCAGGTCGTTCCCACATTTAATTCACGCTCCCACGAGGCCTTACGTTTTTTTAAGTTCTCCATAGCTTGCCTGCAGAAGTTTTCTTCCTCATTGTTTAGTTGCCACCACTTCACCCTACTACAGTTCTTTCGTCTCGCCTTCCTCTTTGTAACTTCTTTCACGACGCAATCTGCCACCAGTAGTCTATGGTGTCCAGTCGCACAAAACGCTCCATGGATCACTTAGCAGTTCTTCACTCCTTGCAGGTGCTTCCCCCTCCACCAAAATCAAATCTATCCGGCTCTTCACCTCTTCACTCTGCTAGGTCATCAAATGTCCCTCCTGCTTCTGAAAGGAGGTATTCACCACTGCAAGATCGTTTGCCCTGGGCCATTCGAAGAATGTCCTCTCCTGCCCCATTCCTACTGCCATATCCACATCCTCCATGGTTCTCTTCATATCCGTCCTTACCTCTTCCCACTCTTCCATTTAAGTCTGTGCCCATCACCACTGCTTCATCTACCGGTAAGCTCTGAAACTCCTGGTCTAAGCTCTCCCAAAGTTAATCTGTCTCTTGCCCACTGCAGCCCATTTGCGAGGCATACGCACACGCCACATTTAAAAACCCCCCACTGTCCAGTACTAGTCTGACGATCGTCAGTCTGTCATTCACTTGTCTGACTTCCACCAACTTTGTCTTCATCTCCTCACTCGGCACAACTCCAATCCCATTTCGCCTTGCTGTTGTTCCATGGTGTAGCAATTTAAAACTATAGCTCTGCTGCCTTTCCATTTTATTTTGTACACTTTCCTCCTTCTCAAGCAGTCCGCTAATTCCTCATCTTTTCCTGTCATCGTTCCAATATTCCATGTGGCCAACCTTATCTTCCTCCCAAACAACCTTCTGCTCTTTCCATTTCGTTTCTCCATCTTGATATGTGCAGACAACGTAACTACCACCGCCCGGGTCTGCAATCCCTGCAGCGGCGGAGTCATTGGGTCCTGAGATTCTTCGCACCCAATGCCCACTTAAGGGCTGCGGGGGACTGAGGGCCATTTGTTTGCAAGGACTTTGCATGTTTTGGCTTTAGGGTTTTATGGCTGGTTGCCACCAGATGCCAACCCTCCTCCTTTTATCCTGGCTTGCGATAGGCAGGAACAAATTTGGTTTGCCCATTTCAATCCGGAGGGCGCCGGTTCATTCTCCCAGCACAGCAGTTGAAGCAACAGTGCAAGTTTCTTAACCCCCTTCCCCCCTCCAACCGCCTCTGTCTGCTCAGCAATGTAAATGTGTACCACCACAGTCGATGGGCAGGTCGCGTGTGGTGTGGTAAAGTGTGGGTGCTGCCACCTCTTCCGAGTACGTCTGGCCGACGTGGAAGAGCTCCCTCGATCGGCCGTCCCGCGGCCGGCAGTGGCGGGAGCGAGCCATCGCAGGGCTGCACCTCAAACATTTTAATCTGTTGCCGTGATGAGGCCTCCGTGTCCCTGTGCGCACACGAGTGGCTCGGTACGATGCTCCAGCTGCACCGCCGTGCCCACGCGGGGCTTTTCCGCGCAGCTGAACGGCGACGGTGCCGCTCGTGGGCCCCGCGGGGCGAACGCCGAGAGGCCATGCGTGCTGCCGCCAGCCACTAGGGCTGCGTTGGGAACCGGCTTGTAGCCCGCGCCGGCATGGAAACGGCACGGTCTTCAGTCGAAGTAGTTTTGAGTTTTTGATTCGTTCGTCCGGCTCTGCTGTGCTGCAAGCGAGTTCTCGGCGGAGGGTGTTGATTTTGGCATGGATGATGTCGAGTGGATTCGGTACAATTAAAATATTCGTGTTGCTGACTTGCTGCTACGTGCGGTTTACTGTGTGCCAACATTCTGGAAATGTATAACATTCGCATGCGGTGGTCCTGCTGGCTTGGAGATCAGAGCGCTGAGCTGGCACCGCTGCGGTCCTGGGTTTGCATCCAGTCAGCTGCCTGTAATTAAACTGGGTTCCCAGGTGTAGCGAGATGATGGTCACCAATGATCGGGGGGAAAAAAAAGCATTACATTAAATTTGGTTCTGTTCTTAATTTGGCTACATAAAAAATATTGCTTTGTAATGTGACGAGCATTATTCCCCGTGGCAGGGAGGGTGGTAATGCGCTGTCCCCATAATGAGTGAAATGGAGATCGCTTTTGCAGGGATGTTGCAAGTAGTTCTAATGTTTACCAGTTCTGTGGTTCGTTTTCTAATGTGGAGAGTTGTGCCGCTCTGCGAGGGTTCCAAATGGATTATTTTACTCGCAACACTTGAGAGCACAATGGGGGATAAAAATACAAACACAATTAATAGAATGGAAAAAAAAATAATATGAAAAAAAAGAAATTAAAACTGTTGGGGCAAGTCCTGTTGGAGAGCACCTTAGAAGAGAGCACCACGCCGGGTCACCTTTTGTCGCCCCAGTGCCAACGTTTATTACACACCTGCACCAGGTAGTCATTTAAGGCCGAGTCGACCTAGGGGAGGCCCAGTACCCGTGCAGATATTCGCCACCCGTTGTTTGGCCGTGAGCAGGAATCGAGCCTCCGGTCGCCAAATTCGTAGCACGTTGCACTAACCGCTGCGATGCTGCTCCCGACATCGCGTACCCAGGCGTGCGCGAAGGCATGCTCGTCTGCATGTCCAAACCCATGGATCTCGCTCGCTCGCTCGATAGCACTTTATATTGTGTGGAGCACCCTTGAAATACACGGTGGGTCTTATGCACGACCATATTGTTGGCAAGGGTTCAACCTGGGCTATATCTGGGCACTGGCAGCTGTGCAAGTGGCCTGTGGTCCAGCACTGTGAAGGCAGCAGCAAGGGGTTGGTTGGTTGGATCGCCGAACAACTCTTATGAAACGCCAATCCTGTGGGCGTTGAGGTGCCCGTACGCCATGATAAGGCACTAGAGCGAGTGGTGGTGGACTAATCGCCATCGGTTTCCGTCTGTATGGGGATGGAGTGTTTGCCCCCCCCCCTCTTGCGCGAGGTGAGTTTTCTCCGGGAGCTCCAGTGCACTCCCGCACGTTGAAAGAAACTCGTCAATAATTTGCTGAAAAACATCTGAAAATAAAAAAACCCCTTCTGAAAAAGGAGTCTTACAACTCGGAGTGGTCCTCTTGGGTGAATGGGTAAATGATTACGAAGCTGCAGGCAATGTCCCCAGCAACGCACCGGATTAGCTTTGAATTTTTTTTCTTCCAGGAAAATTGTGAGAATTCCTCTTGTCCCCTCTGCTGGTACAAAGCAGCTTGAGCGGCTGTGCCGCTGCTTTATGAGATGTTTAACCTGGCCTCGGTTTGGAGTAGCGGGGTATTTTCTCGTTAAGTTGCCGGTGGGAGAATTCCATCACTGTGTGGGTGTTGGCCACGTGAACCGGGACTGGCTCCGCAGTTCCCAGGGCTTATCTGCTTTGGAGGACGGTGGACGTCGCTGGCGCGGCATCAGACACCCGCGGCATCGGACGAGACCTGCAGGGAATGTTAATAAAAGCGCGGCAGACATTGTTGCAATTTCCTCTGCCTCATTGTCTTGGAATAAACCCGTAAATAGTGGAAGGAAATGCCCATTCCAGCAAAACAAGATTCCTGTTATCCTTCTTTATGCTTTTTTTTTTAACAATACTTTGCTACTTTGTATCGTATATATCTTGCAACGGGCTGCCGTCTGCTGTGTCCAAGGACGGACAACAAGACCGTTGAGTTGGAGATTAATGGGCGGGTTTCACGACCTTGAGGTTTCTACGAAAATTACCAAGTTTGTCAAAAGACTTGCTTAACAGTTGCACACAATGAGCGAAAAACCGTTGTCGAATGGCTTGCGCAAGAGGAACAATAAACGTTCACCTCTGGCGGCGCACACTTTCTCCTAGAATAAAAATAAATATTGCCGCCGGACAGGCGCTGGTGATGCTGTGAACGACGGGGGAACTACGTGAGCACCGAGAGACGGCTGTGGAAGTCTCTTACCCACGCTTTGCCGTTCCGCTCGCATCCCGTTTGGACGGCCTCGTGCCTCGCGCCACTCTTCTTTGCTGGTCCTTTAGTTCAGCGCGGTGAAGTATGGTCAAATGACCTCCACACTTCTTGTGTGGTGTGGGAAGGCTCTCGTCCGTCATTGGCAAGGTAAATTGTGCCAGACTTAGAGTACGGGTCGGCAACCTGCGGGCTTCTTTTGATGAACCGCCTCATGACGTTATTATCAATGGCCACCGTATCTTGAAAAATTTAGATTTTTTTCCCGCTGAATTCGAAACCAATGCCCCCCCCCCCCCCCCCCAAAGACCATTGGCGACACGGCTGTCTCGTCTCCACGGCTCGTCGGCCAGCCCCCCGCCCCATGCCGCTGCCACGTGCGTGCTATACAACCGCTGGTGTAAAGGTTACCTTGAGACACTAGCCACTCTAGTGTCCAACGCTCTCGATTTGGTGGCCACATCCTCGAGGGCACCCTCAGGAACGCGAGCGCCCTCGAGGACGGCGGACAAACGATGTCACCTGCTGCTGCTGCTGCTGCCGCCGCTGCTGCTGCTGCTGCTGGAGCGGTGCTGGCCGATTTGATGTCGGCTCCACGTGACGTGGCTCGTACGGACGCCGCCGACTGGTAACAGCCCACGGCCACGCGTTCGACGGTAACCTGCACGCGTTTACCCTGTCGCTCGCAGCCAGAGTCAACATTCTTCACGAGCCAATGAGAAGCCTCTGGCGCTCTGTGTTATTGTACGACAGGAGCTGTAGGAGACGATGAGAGAGAGAGTGAGAGAGCCATCCTGTCGGTGTGTTTCGGTTGTCCAATGCCTCTCTCGATGGAGTGGTGGCGCAGTGGTTCGCACACTGCGCTATGAGCCTGGCTGGCAACCGGCCAACATCGGTGACGACATCTCAACTAGTATGGTCAAACATTGCCCCATCACCGCAATGGTGCGAGGAGTCCATGATCCAGCAGTGGACTAATAACCACAAACTTTATACATTTTATCATGTATGTGCACCGAACTTTTTTGTCACTCCGCTGCTGGACAAGGTTCTCTCCCCCACACTGTGCGCGTCGTGTGTGGTGGGGGGGGGGGGGGGGGTGTTATCTGACCATATTTCACAATCGTGCTCGGGTGTGTGAAGGTGGGCGAGTGCAGTTCGTCCCAGCGTAGGCGTACAGTACGGCGATGGAATTTTCCGCCGCCGCTCGCTGACTCTCGGCGTTCCCCTGCGTCTCACCTGCAGCAACCGCCGAGGTTGTACGAGCACGTTCCGTTGGCGGCGTGACACGCGCGCCCAGCTTCCTCGCCTCGCTCGCCTGTGACGGCGCGCGTCCGCGTTACGCGTGCCCCTAGTCGCCCCGCGCTCCAATCCCAACGAAATTTTGGGGGAGGGCGCCGAATGTTCGGCGAACTGTGTTGACGCCCGTGTTGACGCTCTCTCGGCGGCGAGGGATTATGAGCGTGCGCGAGTGGTGTTTGCAGGACAGCTCACGCTGGAGGAACGCGCCATGCCCGCTTGGAGATGGTGTGGAAGAGCGGGCACAGCACAGTTTGTTTTAGGGCGAGAATATTTTGCACACGGGGGGGGGGGGGATTGAATGGCCGCTTTTGTTCCACACTGGTGGAGCGGCGGGTGCAGTGGTTAGCGCAGAGAATGAAGGACGGTACAACGTGTGATTGTAATGGTGGAGATGAGGTGAAAAAAAATAAATGAGAGGGAGCAATGGGACGAATCTGTGCTGTGTGAATTTGGTGAAAGCGAAATTGATGACAGTAAATGACGACGAATGGATTGACTGAATGGGGGGAATGAGTGATAGCCATGTAATGAGAATATGAAGGGGTGGTGGTTATGAGGGGGAGATTAAGACGTCGTGGGGTGTGAGTTATGGAAATAAGTGAGTTTTGAGTGAAGAGCGGAAACTAAGTGAGCGAAGGTGACTGTTTAATGCAGTTATGCGAGGAGGGTCGAGATATTGGTAATTGCAGGGAAGATTTAATATGATATATACAGTGAGGGAAAAAAGTATTTGATCCCCTGCTGATTTTGTACGTTTGTCCACTGACAAAGAAATGATCAGTCTATAATTTTAAAGGTAGGTTTATTTGAACAGTGGGATTAAGGTCTGGAGACTGGCTAGGCCACTCCAGGACCTTAATCCCATAGAAAATCTGAGGGAGCTGAAGGTTCGAGTTGTCAAACGTCAGCCTCAACCTTAATGACCCAAAACACACGGCCAAGGCAACAAAAGAGTGGCTCAAGAAGAAGCACATTAAGGTCCTGGAGTGGCCTAGCCAGTCTCCAGACCTTAATCCCATAGAAAATCTGAGGGAGCTGAAGGTTCGAGTTGTCAAACGTCAGCCTCAAAACTTTAATGACTTGGAGAAGATCTGCAAAGAGGAGTGGGACAAAATCCCTCTTGAGATGTGTGCAAACCTGGTGGCCAACTACAAGAAACGTCTGACCTCTCTGATTTCCAACAAGGGTTGTGCCACCAAGTACGAAGTCATGTTTTGCAGAGGGGGTCAAATACTTATTTCCCTCATTAAAATGCAAATCAATTTATAACATTTTGACATGCGTTTTCTGGATGTTTTTGTTGTTATTCTGTCTCTCACTGTTCAAATAACGTACAAAATCAGCAGGGGATCAAATACTTTTTTCCCTCACTGTATATATGATATGTATACGTAATACCGTACATCTCTTGGGTTGGCCACATTTTTTTCAACTCTTTGAGTTGGCGGCCTTAAACTTGAAAATAGCCACACAGTTGTGTGGTTTCTGGCCACGAGAAGTATCCACACTCGCTGGCCAGGACGTAGCACGGCTCGCGAATGTGGACAGTGGAGTATCGTGGCTCGCGTATTCATCGCCTTGGTCCATTTGAAATTTCACACGATGTCCACAATGCGCGCCGTGGCATTTAACAACGACCCATGTTTCTCGGAATGACCAGCGATGCGTTAAAAAAGGCATCAAAAGCGGCGCCAATTCTATCCACCAGCGCGGCATTTGAGACATTGAGCACGTTTATGAAACCCCCCCTGACTCTCTCTGGACACCCAGCAGCATAAAGAGGTTCTTCACCACCGTTCGTCGATTGGCAGCTCTGACCAGCGTGGAAGAGTAGGCCAAAGTACCTTCTAGACGGGCTCTTGGTGACGCGAACGAGCGACGTTGCACCTTTACCTGGGTGGGGGGGGTGGGTGGCACGCGCCTCCAGCGCGATGCATGCAGCGCGATGCATGCGGCGGCACGCGTACTTTCGCGCGGTATTTGCCCCGTGCGTTTCGAGTACCAGGATAGATTTTAATCGGCGAGTCGCTGGATCGTTGCATTCCTGATGGCTGCGCAACGTGCCCGCCCAGGCAGCGCCCGCGAGCCGGCGGAGCTGCGGGTGCGGCAGGCGCGTCGTACGGACGTTGAGGAAGTGCGTAGCGGCGTCGGCGCGCACCGGAGCGCCGGCGCGCCGCGCTTGACCAGCCGTGGGTGGTGCCCGACGTGCCAGGTCGGCCTTCGTGGCGCCTAGCGGAGATGATGAGCGCCCGATTTTTTTTATTTTTTTTTGGAACGGTGGAAAAATGTTACAAAGCAACGTCTGGGTTCTTTCGTTCGTCGTTCGCACCGGATGCGAGATGATGAGCCATCTGGCTTCCATGAGAGATTTGTTCATGACGCTATCCACATATACAAGCACAGAGACAATTTCAACCGAGAAGATGGATTCTATCTTAGCAATCATTGGAAAGATTTGATAAACCATTTCAGGTCTTAATTGATTGTTCACGCTTACAGTGGCTTTCAGACAGCATACATTATACAAATTTCGTCTCCCCCCTCCTCTTTTCAGAATATAGATGGACTAGTCCTGGGCAAACTGCCAAATCGTTGCGCGTGGCGCTAACGTTTTTTATAAATAAATAAATGCGCCGTTTAAAAATAAATGTATGCAAACCAACACACCTGAAGACGACCGTTTGAGTTATGGTCGAAACGTCGTGAGAATTTTTTATTGTTTTATATATATTTTATTATTTTGTTGTTTCTCTTCAACGTGACTTTACCGAAAAAACTAAGAACATGATGAGCCCCTTTCGGCGTTGCTGGCTTGATAGACGGGAAGCCAATTGGCCACGTGCTCCATCGCACAGGTGTGGCGGTGTCTTTCATCTTTCACTTGCGCGGGGGTATGAGCTCGGTGGCCGGGAATGCGAGCGCGTCTCTCCTGCTGGAGTGTCCCGAGGAAGTGTGCAGAGCCACTCTCCGAAGGGTGCGGGTTGACATTCTAGTTCTAGGGTTCAACTCGAATTATTGTCCATGAGAATGTTGTGGACTTGCCGTCGCCGCTTATTTTTGTCATATTCCAAAAGTAGGACGAAGTACTCCCTCTGTCGGCGGAGGCCTTTCCACCGAACGGTGGCGTGAACGTGCTAATTGCAGGGCTGCACCGTTTTACATTGCCCTCCGAAAGCGCGTCGGCATTGAAGAGAGCGACAGTCGGCCCTTCGCAGATGGCTAGCCGTGACGAACCAGAGCATTTGCATGGAGGTGGCAATGCGCAAAAATGTCTTCTCGGAAGTTGTTGCACACTAAATGAAATTACATTCGTTGTATCACCGGCGCGTGTTTTAGATTTTAAAAATAAATCAATTCTCCCCTTCCCCTGGGCACGCCAGAAACCCACGTGTTTCAAATGCAGCCGGTGTTATTATTCTGCGCGCTTGAATCAAATTATCTCGTGCACCAGCTGCTGTTGGTTGTTGCGTCTCGTGGTCGACGTAATCGGACGGCCGGCTTCCTCCCACCACCTCGGTACCGTCGGGACTAACCGAGTTACGGCCGAGGGTGAAATCTCGCACGGGGGTACCCTCCCGGCCCAGCCGGGACCGCCAGCGCGCGCCAGTCCCTGGTCACGTGCGAGGGTGGCGAGGGTGGCGAGGGTGGCGACTTGTGGCGCCATAGGAGGAGAGCTCCCCTGGGGGTTTGGGGTGCGAGAGGGGGGAGAGGGGGGAAACAACGCGTGTCCGGTCGTCCGCAACGTTATCCAAAAGCACATACGATTCTTTGTTTGTGCATTAGTAATCTTTTGTTTGACTGACCCTGCTTTACAAATGCATCGCCTATTTATTTTAGAGACGTTGAACACTTGTCATGGAAATATATTCCGAGGGCGAAGTGTGAACGGTCGGTGGATCTCGCGCGCGGTGGGGTCAAATGCGTCTACGTCTGGCCAGCGTGGAGGAGAGTAAGGCAAATACTCTCCAGAGTAGCTCTCTGGAGCACCCTCCCCGCATACGGCCCTTCCACCAGCAGCGGCGTGAGCAGGCAATTGCAGGGCTGCGCCGTTACCTTCGATTTCATCATGTTTTTGAACATGTAATTGTTTTTGTCTGAATGAAATAAAAGTTTTAACTTATTGTAATTTTGCCTACATTCCGTACAGCTCTGCTCTCTGTCTCATTCGGCTGTGTTGTTGGTACTTTGTTTCTTGCCCGTGTTTCGTGTTTGCAATCGATCACTTTCAGCCCTTTATCATTCCGCTGATGGATGGAGACCTCCCTGCACTGTTACCAGTCATGGAGTCCGTCCGACCATACTTCACCACGCTGGGCGGTGTGGGTTGGATGAAGGTGGTAGTGCCCGGGGACCGGTTTTCGGATATCGCCGGCCACGAACGTTTTGCCGTGACCGGGAATCGAACTCGGGTTGCCGGGGTTCAAAGCGCAGCTCCCCCCACCCCGCAGCGGACGCTCCTCTACCTGTGAACGCTGCAAAGGCCTCGGCGGAAACGCGCTTTCAAATTGTGGCCGCCGGAGGAGAGCGCTACTCTGGACTGTGGCGCTTGGATGTCTTGGCTGCTTTACGAGCGTCGATACGTCGACACACGTCGGCATTAGCGCCCTGGTGCCGCCTCTCGTTTAAAGTGGCACAATTTGAAGCCACCACCGGGGCCCGCCTCAGGCTTGTACGGGCAGAGTCGGGTGCGGGATTACAAAAGCCACTTCGGTGAACCTGCGGTTATTTTCACGAGGGAATCGCGAACTCTGGTGGAGGATTAACATTCCATCTGCTGATCCCTTTATAATCTGCGCTATTAGGACACGGAGCATGTGATATGGACCTATGGCTGAATATTGAGGAATGTTCAGCCATTTTTGGACTTGTGTGTACAGTAAATGCATAACGGGTAAAGGTGCATCCCTGATGTTGCATTCTCACGCCAATGCTGGCAGAAGGGCCTTCTCAGTTTCAGTTTAATTTATTTGGTATAGCACTGTGAGCCATTCGGCTCTTGAATCGGGTGCAACCGCAACAAACAAAAAACAAAAACATGAACAAGAAAACATCTTAAAGTGACGATGTGACTGTGCAAACAGAAAAACCAGGAAAAAACAGCAAAATAAATATTTCATGAAATAGCACCGTACACCAACGCTGTGTGCAAAAATCCCAGTGGGATGCAAGTCAAACAACAACAACTACTTGGGGAAGTAGTAATAGGTTTTACCCTTTTAACTGGCACAAAAACTGACACCTTTATTCAAGGCATCATGTTTGCAATAACCACAACACAAGCAGTCAAAATGCAAACAAAAGAGACAACTCTGATAATAATATGCACTGTCCTTGAAATTGATTGGTTCACACCCGAGACGGCTTTCTTAGAGCCTAGTCTCCACTGGTGTTGGACCAGACGACGCCAAAAAGTGTCAATCAAATTCAAGGACAGTGCATATTATTATCAGAGTTGTCTCTTTTGTTTGAATTTTGACTGCTTGTGTTGTGGTTATTGCAAACATGATGCCTTGAATAAAGGTGTCAGTTTTTGTGCCAGTTAAAAGGGTAAAACCTATTACTATATCTTGTTACTGGCAAAGGAGGTCTCATAATGTAAATACTTGGGGAAGATCTACAGAGCCCCTGTCGAGGGTATTTTGTCCTACTCTTCCAAGCTGGACAAATGTTTTGGAAGTGGTGGGAGTACCCACACTGTATCCCACCACAGGTCCCCACGTGATCTGTGTGTTTTTATATTCAGTATATAATAACGTATACATTTTGTACGTAATCGGTTGTCACTTGAGCAGTCACGTTGGAACGTTATCACGTGCCGATCGGTTTGATCGTCACTCGGATTGAACTGGATTCTGCTATCGATTTTGACGACGTTGGGCTAATCGATTCTGTCGATAATTGATTAACAAACGCTACTTCCACCACACAAGGCGAGTCACTTTGGTGAAGGTGGGAGCCCAGGAACCGGTTTGAATATCGCTCATCACTGTTGTTACCCATGGCCGGGAGTCAAACTCGGGGGAAATCGGCGTTCGTAGCCATCGCTCCACCCACATTAACGCTGAAACCGAAGTCATTCGCATTCGCCGTCCTAAGTCTCTCCCGCGCCACAATTGGAGGGATGCCATCGGAGGCGCACGAGGTACGGCACTGCAGCGATGCTGCAGTGCCGAGGCCTCCTCAACCTGCTCCAGCAGTGCCCTGTAGGCTTGTAGTGGGGATGATGAATGGGGATTAAATCCATTCGCGACTCCTCCTCTCCTGCGACCAGGTACATAAGTGAAATGTCTGAATCGGTGTGGGTGCCACATTTTTCTTAGTCCAGCAAGTTTTAAAGAGTTCTAAGTCTGTCGCCACGCCGGTCAGTGAGGATCTGTGAAGGCTGCGGGGGGGCGGGGGGGGCGGGGGGGGGGGTGGCAGCCGCAGCCCCAGCCCCTCGGCGTGAACTCCCTTCCTGGCGTCGTTGATGCCTGCGTTATGCAACGACGGCGCGTTTGATGTGCACCCAGAGGAAGAAGCGAGGGGACCCTCAAACAAACTCGCCAAGTGTTTGTGTCCCCCCCGCTGCTCCTCTTTCTTATGTAACCACGTCCTGCGCCACCCCCCCCCCCCCCCCCCACAATGCCGCCTCGAGCCCCGTAGGGGTCCCCAGTTGTGAAATCGCCGCTCGGAATGTTTTGCCCCCTGTTTCACCTTTCCTTGGATTTATTTTTTAATCGAAATTTCTTCCGCCGCTGCGCGGTGGGGGGGGGAGGAGGAGGAAGGTCATTGTGTTGGATTGAGATAACGGCGGCGCGATAAAACCTCGTCGCATTGTGCGCGCAAACGCGCGTGAACCTTCCATTGTCAATATCGGCGGCGCTATAAACATCAACGGGAGGGCCCCAGTGTCAAAGCGGGGTCGGCGCACACTTGACGTTGCGCGAGGCTCGTCGCGCCGACGGTGACCGCCGTCCGCGGGATCGCTCGCGCCGAGCCGAGCGTCCACACGGCCCCTTCGCTTGCGACGGGGCCGTGCTGTGACGCTAGAGCCGTGCGCGCTCTCTCGCTGATGTTGTTGTTGTTGTTGCATCGGGGGAGAACTCGGAGTGGCAAGGGGAGGTCTCGTTCATTTCTGGCAGTCGCATGCTGGGGCATTATCGTGGCCAGCAAAGGGCGATGATCGCTGCTCTGTGTGTACCGCATAATCCCAAAGAGAGTACTTTGCGGGCAAGGAGTCAAAATTGTTTAAAATGTGCACCCAAGACAACTCTTGCGAATGATTCCAGGGGATCTTTAGCGTCCAGTCTTGAGCGGACGGCTTTTAATGGCTAGTAGTCCCACAGCGCCGCAGAGATAACAGAGGCGGCTGCCAGATTCAAACCGCAACCCCTGCAACAGGTAGCGAATGCACCACCCCTGAGTTGAGGCACCACCCCCTCTGGAAGTCGAGGTGGCTTGTAGCCTCACCAGGGATAACGAGGATGCCTTAACCATCGAACTAAGACGGTTACTGCATTGCTCACTTACGGTTGTGCTTCTGTGGCCGTCTGGAACGCTCTTCCTTTCGATGTTAGGAAAGCCATTGGAGCTATGCGCTTTTAAATCTAAATTGAAAACGATCTTCTTTTAGAACCTTTGTGATTAGTTTGTTGTCCTTCGCCTGCACCTCCGATTAGCACGGCTGACTACATAAGGTGCGAAAGAAGTTCAACGTACATACATCAGTTGACGGCCAATGACGAGCCGTGTTACGTATACTGTACACGCACAGGCCCTTTAGGTCATGTGAGGATGTTCTTTTTTGTAGTCTCGCTGACCTATTGAGGGGGGGGGGGGGCAGGGGGGTTAGCCTAGTCATTGAGCCTTGGGGTCAGGCGACTTGAGATCGCGTGACATTTTTCCCAGAAGCGCGCCCCGCTGTGCGTCCCGAGCTTGACCACATGACCCACGGTCGTAGTCTTGCGGCGCTGCCTTTCAACAAAAGGAAACATGTTTTTGCGCTCTTTCCTGTACGGCACGCTACAGACAAGACGGCCACGCGGGCCGAGGGACGGTCAGCCACTGGAGAGGCCTAGCCAGGTCCAAGAGGGTGCCAGTTTGCAACTGGGGACGAAAAATGGATACACAAGTGTTGTTGAAATTTTGTGTACACTGTGCAGTGAGCATTGTTGTGGTCACACACAGACTGGTTCCAACCATCATAATGTGGAGTTTCCGCCGGTGGCTCTGGTCCAGCAGTGGAGATGAGCACTGCCTCGTGCTCGCTTGAGCATGAGACACTTTAACATCTCTTCTTTTGTTGCTCTACACTATAATAGTTATTCTTATTATTATTATTTACAGCCCTTTGTCAAGCCATGGCTGGATGAAAGCCCTCCCCATGTAATCTCAGTCACGGGGAATGTTTTACCATACTTCACCACGCCGGTCAATGCGGGTTGGTGAAGGCTGAATAGCTGACCCCAGCTGCGGGTGCTGCTGTGCAGTAGAGTTGCTCAGGCCTACACGGCACTCAATCCTCCTCCGCCGCGCCCCACGGAGGAGCTCTGCTCGCTAACTTACCCGTGCCGCCGCTGTCTCTTCCCACGCCCCTATATTTGTGTCCTGCAGGTGACGTCCCCTACCTGGAGTCGGATAAGGTGTTTGACGGAACAAAAACGGACGTGGGCAGCATCGTGCTGGCTCTCTACAGCGGCCTCTTCGCTTACGGAGGATGGTGAGACCCACAGTCACCATCCATCTATCGTCCATCATCACCATCACCAGTAGCCATGATCAATCCACTGATGGGTGAGAGCCTCCCCAAGCAGTAGCTATCTACCACAATTCCACCCAGCGCCTACTGCATACAAGAGCTGATTTCATCGCTCCATCTCCTTGGCGGGCATTCATTGCACTGTCGGCTAGGGGGTAATGGGGAGGAGGACGTGGGACCGAGATAAAACAAAGATTCGCGTAATGCAAAACAAGTGTACATTAGGCTAAGACAACAGTCATTCTTAATGTACGTAGAATATGATGAGGATGGAGAATGTCTTATCTGTTGTTTTTTTGGTTATCGGTTTACCTGCCAACGGCGTTTGTGGTCCACGACCTTTGACAAGCGAGGAGCAGCTAATGGATTGAGAACCAGCATGCACCTGAGCAGCACGAATGAGCACGTTTGACCTGCGATCCGGATAATCTGCCCATGGATGAACAAGGGAAGCGCTCGGATATCCGATTATTTGGGCAATCGAATACTCGACGGATCATAAATTCGAATACTCGACTGGTTGGATAAACACGGATGGGGTTGGGGGGGAAAAAACTAATCTCAAATCTGTTGTCAAGTGCACCTCTGGGTGGGATCCTAACACGTTCCACTTATTCCGGCTCAGAGGAGTAATTTTCACGACGATGATGATGATTATCGCGGTGTTAGTTTGATCATTGTATTTCACGTTCCAATTGTACATTTGTCCACTTTGCTGTACTTCCAGTACCGATAGAGATCACCCTAAAAGGTCTTCAAATGCAGTTTGCTCGGCAAAAGCCTGCCACGAGCCTTCTAATCATTGCGACTTTACAATCTACAACGCTTTTAAACACTTGTGTTGTAAGATGCACGGTAGAAAAATAAATAAATCCACGATGAACATGATGATATCATGTTAATGCTCATGCCTTAAATTGCTCCCAAAACCATTTTGCAAAATACTAATTTAATCGTCAATGACTAGTTAATTAAAAGGTTAATTATTGCGCTTATGGCATTCCATAAATATTTTATTGGGAAATTAAATTAGATTTTTTTTTTAAAAATTATCACCGATAATCACGAGAGAACACTCTTTTGCCAAACGGATGACGCATATCACGGACCTTGTTTTGTACGACACGTATATATCGCCGTACCCCGGCAACACCGCTGACGCGCAGTGTGCATCGTGTACTTGTGTTACACGCAGTCGCAAACACCTCTTGCGCGGCACGTGTCCAGCGGGCACACGGCAGCGGGCACACGGCAGCGGGCACACGGCAGCGGGCACACGGAATCCGCCGCCACGCGTTCCCATGATGCGTCATCGCGTGGTTGGCAGCGTCTCCCACTCGCTCCGTTTCGCGACAGTGCTCCCTTTGTATTCACGGCGGCGGCGGCTGCATTGTGTTTCGAGCGTCCGTCACCGGGCGGACGAATCTTTAAGCATGCGTGAAATGGTTCGTGATGGCCCCTCTGCTGCGCTCGTTTAATCTGCGGACGAGAGCGCCGGCCACCGTGCCGCTATTGCTGCGCTCGCGCGTTTTCCCCCATTCACGCGTGCGCCGGTGTTGTGTTAGCGCTGCGCCCGGCACTCTGCCAGACGCGCGTTCCCATTTTAAGCCGTCGGGAATCAACCGCTGAGCGAGCGGCCGGGCCTAATCGTATTGTTTTATTGCGACGTTGTGTCTCCATACTCGATCAAATGCTGGGGCAGCGGTGAGCTACCGATGAAAAACAAGCCACACGGTATTGCGGTTGTGGCCATGCAACCTAAAACCACGGACCACACGGTTACACCGCCGTAGTCTGTGCTGATTTTAACGGAGGAGGAACAACAAAACAACATGAACTCTCACCTGAAGCCCTTTGGCCAGCAGCAGACCTCGACAACCAGCAATTTAGCTGCTGAAGATATTCCTGACATACGCAAGACTAGAGCTGCTGAAAATTCCACATTCCTATGGTAGAGGCGTTTCTTTCCATAACAAAACCACCGCTGTCTGTGCCACCAAGTGGCATACATTTTATTGACCCCCCCCCCCCCCCGGTGTGATGAGTCGACGTGCAACTTGGAAATTAACTCGCAACTTTCCGATGGTGAGCCAAGTGCTTGTATAACCACTGGGAATTTAACAATGCCATTTTTTATTTCTTTAGAAATTCCTCGCCGAGTTTCCAAGGCTTTTATTGTTTATATTTTTTTCCAGAGGTCCATTGGAAACGAGAGAAACCCACGCGCATTGCAAGGGCTGTGGGATGAGTCGTGAACCCGTTTGCTCGACTGCCATCTCCTGGCCATTTTGCCTCACCCAGCCACGGTCGGAATGCCACAACCCACGGGGAAGTTGTAACAAGATCCTCGCTCTGCAAACTAACCTTTCTGAGGGGAGATCCAGACAAGTGTGCGTTTTGGGAAGCCGTTTCATTCTCCCGCAACGCATAGGACCGCACGCACGGTCTTCCGTGATGATTTTTTTAAATTTACATTTTTTGTAATAGTATGTATGTCGTGTTGTCTCTTAAACTGTGATTCCTGTTATTGTTCGTTTTAACGTCTGCAGTTTTCCTGGGTGAAAAGTGGGCTTAATTTTTTTTTCCAATCTTGGCCAGCTGGCTCAACAACTTAATAAACAACAAAACCGCCACCATTCGGGGGCTGCCTCTCATCCCCTTCTCCCAGCCCTTTTCGAACTTTCTCCTCACCTCCTCCGTCCTCCACCATTCGCCTTTGCTTCCCTAACGACCCCTCATTTACATCTCCCCCCCCCTCACCACCCCGGGCTGTATCAAATCACTTCCTCTGCCTGCCAATCCAATACGAGTGTTTCACAACCCTCCAATCAGATTGCATGCTTGGCACATCAGCGCCCCCACGTGACAGCTCGTCAATGCGAAGCGAGGACCTTAACTTGAATCCGCAAAGCCATTCAGCTCGGGCGGTGTGAATGTTCATCATCGACTTGTCACAGGGCTTGCCCCCTCGGCGTCCCTTACATTTGCAAGGTTCGCCCCATCCAGAAGTATTTCCGCACCGCACGGAATTCGTGCCCCAGACAATGCTTTAAATGTTGATGTGTTTGCTGCGTTAAGATTGTTTTAAGGTAGCCGTGAATTTATGGCCACCTTTGAAAATATTTAGACCAACCCTGCCCTCGTGTTGACAGGGTTTGTTACTGTCTAGAAATATTTAACTGAGGCGGTTGCCTTGATGTTTATCTATCTCTGTTATTGAAAACAGAATATGATTCATATTATGAGCCGCTCACTTAAATTGATGCATGCCTAGCGGCATCGAGTGAAAGTGGTGTGACAGTGCGAGCGGGGAAAACATCACTTAAGTTACAGGATCGGCCACATTCCACAGGCGTTTATCTTCTCGTGATCCCACCTCTGTGGCTGTGGCTTTGGGAAGTTACTTCCTTTCACACCCTGGGCTGAAATCACAAAGGGACAACCGGATGTCCCCCCGGCCGGCACGTGTCAACGTGCGTTCAGCGAAGTGCAGCTCAAATTGCCCGTCCCAATTCAGTTAATCGTTTCGCTTTTGTTCGCTTATAACGCAGCCCAGAATAACAGTTTCACTTTGCATGCATTACTTCTAGTTGTCATTTACTACAAATTGTGACCGATAGTGTGTTCTTTTTAATTCCATATCTCTTTGCGAAAAGATTCGCTGACACGTGGCTTAAATGTGTAGTTTCATAGTTACATTTATTTGGTATAGCCCTGTGAGCCATTCGGCTCTTGAATCGGGTGCAACTGCAACAAACAAAAACATGAACAAGAAAACATCTTAAAGTGACTATGTGACTGTGCAAACAGAAAATACAGGTTAAAAACATCAAAATATTCCTGAAATAGCACCGTACACCAACGCTGTGTGCAAAAATCCCAGTGGGATGCAAGTCAAACAACAACAACAACCACAAGACAACTTAGATTAAGGGCATCAGTCTAACTCCGTACTACAATAAACAAAAACATGGCCAAACCAAAAAACGTTTTCGAAATCACCAAAATAAATCCATAAATGCAATGTGTGTAAACCGCTGAAGGACGAGTCCACAAAGGCAGCTGTGTCCTCGGGAGGGTTCGTGAGCTCGGCTTGAGAGTGTTCACGAGCCTGGCTCATGAACGTTGTTTTACAGATGTTGCACCAAAGATGGTCGTCGTGAATGCCGAGCGGAACGAACGCTGAAAATGACATGAACGCAGAGCGATGCATTCTGGGAATGTATGCTGAGAGACAGAGAGTAACGCATGGATCGGAGAACAAACTGAAATGAGAGACAAACTATTAACTATATATTCTTGGTTCTTTCGGTAAAGTCACGTAGAAGGGAAACAATAAAATAATAAAATATATAAAACATTTATATTTTATTGTTTCCCTTCAACGTGACTTTACCGAAAGAGCTAAGAATATGAATTACTGCAGTCACGAAAGCTTTAAATCAAAATTTATATTTTATTGTTTCCCTTCTACGTGACTTTACCGAAAGAACCAAGCATATGAATCCCTGCAGTCACGAAAGCTTTAAATAAAAAAAAAACTATTGACTGTTGAGCAAAATGGACTTGGGGACAGGGTGCACGTCCCTGAAAGGGCGATGGCCATTGGTCAAGATTAATGATGGAATAGCAGCCAAAGAAAGGAAACGCACCTGAAACAATAACGTCCACCACGGAGATGGAGGGATGAAATCAGATTGGGTGCTAGAGCTGGTTGTTGTGTCGCAAGAACGTGAGACGTGGTGGTGACTTGGGGACGCCTTCATCCAGCAGTGGATAGATCGTGGCTGGTGAGCTATAGAAAGCAATTGCAGTAAAACCTTGGATTGCGAGTAACTTGGTCTACGAGTGTTTTGCAAGACGAGCAGATTTTTAAAATAAATATAAATTTGATAAACGAGCGAGGTCTTGCAATACGGGTAGTGTACGTATACGCTTTGTACTGCCGAGCGTCACGTGATCACAACTGATGTACGGGTGCTTTGATACACGAGTGCTTTGGATTACAAACACGTTTCCGGAACGAATTATGCTCGCAATCCAAGGTATTACTGTACCTTGAGTGAGATGAGCCATACTTATAGGATGGCGGGAACGGACTCGTGGGTAACGTTGACGATGTTTTTATATGGGATGGACGATCATGTTCCTAAAGCTACTGTGTAAGTTCAGTGCCTCCCCGGGGTGGATCTGGAAGAACTTATCGCGTACAGTTTGCAGTCGTTTTTTTAACCCCAGGTCTAAAAATTCCTTTCGACTCAAAGTTTTCAATAAAATGACAACAAACACAGTTGACACGGAAGTGTCATTATTTATATTTTGTTGGGGAAAAAACTATGGTGAATGTTAATAGGCTGTGTTTTGGTTAAATATAGGGCGTTAATTTGCCTTTGCATCTGAATGTATGCGTGGTTAATCTAGGATAACCTATAGTCAGTCTCTCCTGTGACCTCCAACAAACCAGCCTTCGACACTTCACGTGGCTTCAAAATGCACTTTGGGGTGTGGTGACATCACCGCCACTCAATGCGAATGGCAGCTTTTGTTGTTCGAGTATTATAACTCTCGTTAATTGTCTGTAAACATCTTAATATATAGGGGACTGCAGAGCTTGAGGAAATGTTGGTACAGGCTCGCTGCGTGTCTTGCTGACCTCCCGGCTCTTCTGTGGTTCCTCAGCGACTGTGAGGTGCAGTCTGCATGAACGAAAGACGCCACGCTATGAAACTCTAAACGTGATCGTCAGCATTATTATAATCGCGTTGTTTGCGTTTTGTGAGTGGCCAGCTTGCCTGGCGCATCGATCACCGAACTTACCACGGGGTTGGCGTGTGTTTCCTCTCTAGGAATTACTTGAATTTTGTCACCGAAGAGATGATTGAGCCCTTCAAGTAAGTGGGCGCTATCCACGGTCCGCCAACACCAACGGAGTTCCGTCGACACTCTTTGACTTGCCAACTGACATCGGACTTTTGTCAGCGCACCACCACCGTAGCTTGATCGAAATATCGACAGATGGAACTCAACTGTCAGGCTGTCTGCTCTCATGAATGTTAATCGCTCGACTGTCAGCTGCTATCGTCTAATGGACGAGGCCGTGGCTATGGCCATGGTCAAGCATGTTCAGCCCGTTGCCTGTGTTTAACCAACACCTTGCAAGCGCGTAACTCGTAACTTCCTCTCTTCCGCGTTCTCTTTGCTCTGCTCGTCTGTGGAACTCCCTCCCATTGTGTCCTCGAGTTCATGTTGTAAGGTAAAGAAAGGTACTGCCCTTGAAGCGTACTCGCTTGCGCCACTGGTAGCAAAAATGCCTCCGCTAGAGGGGAGGTCTCGAGGCTATTTAGGCCCACTCTTCAACCGAGGTGGGAGCATGCATGTATGTTGAACTTCTTTCGCGCCGTACGTAGCCAACCGTGCCGATTGGACGTATAATTTCTGGCCTGGTCGCTTCTGATAAAGAGAGCTCTACAGCTCAGTGGGTCTTACCAGGTAAAATAAAAAAATAGTGGTGGGAGTACACACACTTTACCCCACCACACGCGACCTGCCGATAGACTAACTCCAGTTGTACCCATTTTTAGAGCCGGGTGGACAGTGGCGAGGTTTTTTGCGAAAGTGCCACCGTTGTTTCAATTGCCACGCCGTGCTCAGAAATGTAACCGGCAACCTCTGGATTGCAAATCCAGGTTTTAAAGCCCCGAGTGCGATGCAGTGCCATGGTAACGCACCACTTCGAACAATCGCCTGCAGCTCTCTCCCCTCCACCTGGAGCTGTGAGATGTTCTTCTTCCCATGGCTATGGGCCGCGGTGGCGAGATGTTAACCACCTCGCCTGGTATGCAGGAGATCGTGGGTTCGATTCCGACCCTATTTGAAGTTTGCATGTCTCTCTCCTCGTGGTCGCGTGGATTTTTCTCCGGGTCCTCCGGTTTTTCCCCTCCACGTCTAGAGTCAACGTCACGCGTTTTGGGGTATATTTGGCTGCTATACATTTCCACATGGTGATGATGATGATGATAACCCACTTTGTTGAGCCATCATTTTGGCGCCAGGTCGCTTCTGAAAAAGGGCTCGGTGGGCCTTCCCTGGTAAAATAAAAATAGTTTAGTTTATATTGTGGCTTACGGGTAGCGAGCCGAGGTCACCACCCCCCCCCCGGCATGGTTTCCCTGATGACTCGTGTGCCCCCCCCCACACAGAAACCTTCCCCGAGCCATCATCATCTCGCTGCCCATCGTCACCATCGTCTACGTGCTCACCAACCTGGCGTACTTCACCACGCTGTCCCCTCAGAGCATGCTGGACTCCCA
Organism: Petromyzon marinus; assembly: GCF_048934315.1. Classification (NCBI taxonomy): domain Eukaryota; kingdom Metazoa; phylum Chordata; class Hyperoartia; order Petromyzontiformes; family Petromyzontidae; genus Petromyzon; species Petromyzon marinus. The sequence continues at coordinate 8,691,077 of NC_133691.1, read as the reverse complement.
GGCCGTCGCAGTGGTGAGCCCGATTAACCCGCTGGCCCGTTTCTGTTACTTTCTCCCCCCCCCCCCCCATATATATACACACAAACACGTGTACGTACGGACGGTGCTTTGGTCAATCCACTGCTTGATGCGCGGCTCCCGGTCCCCAGTACGTGCCATGGGGTATTTGACCGTACACCGATCGGTGCGAGTTCGTGAAGACGGGGAGCGTAGAAGTACAGTACAGCAATTTATTTTTGCTGCAACTCTGCCCCCTGCTGCCCTCGGCGTAGGCCCGCAACAGCCTACACACCGCCTCTATTTATTCATCTTGGATTCCCATTCTTCGAGCACTATCCTCAGCGCAGCGTCGCCTCCGGCTGCAAAACTGCTGCTGCACACCTCGCCCAGTGCAGCAACAGCCGCAGCTCCTGAGAGTCTCGCGTCTCCGCCAGACATTTTTCATATGTGGGGTGTTCATTGTGTTAATTAATACTAAATAAGATTTTTCAGGTGTTTTGTCAATCCACTGCTAGATGGATGACTTTCAACAATCGTGTAATCCATCCGGGTTGGTGGACCGGAGGGCTGGTTCAGATACCACTTGCTACTGATGTTAGTCTTGGCCTAGAATCAAACTCGGGTGGGCCGGGTTCACTGTGTAGTGTGCTAACCACTGCACATGGAACTTCTTGCTATAAGGTCTGTCCGCCTATTGACACAATCAATTTTATTTGGCCATGATAGGTAGGAGGACTACCTTCGTTTAATTCATACTGTAAAGTATTGCGATGCCCTCAATCAGTACTTAAATCTTGAGTCACATTAATCAAGCACTGTGGAGGCAACGAGGGTTTGTGGATGACCGCACAGATGTTGTTTTGAAACGCCCTTCCTATGGGCGTCAAGGGCGTGTGCCATACACTGGTTCTCCAGGATAAGTCGGTACAGCAAGTGGACTAATCGCCATAATTTCTCATCTGTTTGGGGATAGTGGTATATGTATGTATGTATGTCGATCTCCTTTCGCACCGTACGTAGCCAACCGGTGCTGATCTGTGTTTCTGTGATTTGCAATGGCGCCGTGCTGATTGGTTTTATGCGTGCCCAGGACTTTGGGAACTATCACCTGGGTGTGATGTCCTGGATCATTCCCGTGTTCGTCAGCCTTTCCTGCTTCGGCTCGGTCAATGGGTCCCTCTTCACCTCCTCCAGGTGCGACAGACCCCCACCCCTAATGCCAGTGTTACAATAAATAAAATAACCCGATGTGTGTCCTGGCGTTTGGGCCACTCTGTACATCTGAAGCGCCTTGTCTGTGTCTGTCCGCCGCTCGCTGCGCCGTGCCATGCAGGTTGTTCTTCGTGGGCGCTCGCGAAGGGCACCTGCCCAATTTGCTCTCGATGATTCACCGGCGCCTCTTCACTCCGGTGCCTTCCCTCCTCTTCACGGTACCTGCAGCACCCTCCACACTCCGTAAAAATAAAGATTCACACCCCCCCCCCCCGACCCCTGTATAACCTTATCAGAACTGTTGGGGAAAGTGCTGTTAGCGGGCGCCTAATGAAGGCCGTTACAGCACACGTGGGGGAGAGTGGCCAGCACCACGCCCGGGCTCTTCCCTCTCCCCAGTGGCGATGTTTACTACACTCCGAACCAGTTACTTATTTCAGGCCGAGTTGACCTAGGGGAGGCTCCATGCACTTGCCCTCCAGCATCTCACTCGCTCATCCATCCACCCACCCACCACCCATTCACCCACCAGCAATCTAGACCATTCACCATCCACCAGAAAATTACTTACCTAATCACCCACCTACAACCATTCACCCACACACCAGCATCTCATATTCACTCGTGTACTCAACCACCCAAACACGACGAATGGGACGATGCCTGTGTTCTACTGCACAAGCGAGCCAAGCCGCGACCGTGCCGAGACCAAGCCTGGCATGACTCGGGAGGCGCTAGATTGTTTTTCCATTGTGCAACGTGAGCCGTGCCGCTGACGTCATGCGGTTTGGTTCTGACCCAGCTCGGCAGATGGCCAGTGGAAAACCCATGATAGGTACATGCGACGCACGCGCCAGTGTGATTCGCATGTGCCGGTGGAAAAAGGGAGCGTTATCCGACTGTGTTTAGAACAGGCAGGGCCGTATTATACAATAGGCACTGTGCATATGCCGTATTATCCAATAGGCACTGTGCACAGGCCGTATTATCCAATAGGCACTGTGCATAGTGCCTATTATTCAATAGGCACTGTGCACAGGCCGTATTATCTAATAGGCACTGTGCATATGCCTATTATTTAATAGGCCTGTTAGGCACAATACACATTACCCAATTGGCACTGTGCCTAGGGCCTACAGAAACTGAAGGGCCTACAATAAAAACATGTAACCAAGATATCTTCTTGAATAAATATATTTATATAGCAAGGATAGGCAGAGTATTTCAAATAAGATCTGCTTATCTGCGGCACGCAGCATGCTCCCATCGAATTAGTGCACAGACTAAATAATGAACGTATCGGTAACGACGTGTGTGTAGCGGCTGGACGAAGTACGCGTGAAACAAGCGAGTGACAGCGGCTTTAGTAACATGGGCAGTACCGACTGCATAAAGTTATCACTGAAGGCCTACGAAACAGAAGTGCTTCGAGCCTCACGAGAACCTTAATCCGGCCCTGAGAACAGGTGGGCAAACGCACGCCGTGGAAAACCCCAAGTCGCTCATGCCCACCCGCCCACCCGCCCGCCCTCCACTCCCGCTTCCCCCAGTGCCTCATGACGCTGCTGTACGCCATCTCGGATGACATCTTCTCCGTCATCAACTTCTTCAGCTTCTTCAACTGGCTGTGCATCGCCATGGCCATCTGCGGCATGATGTGGCTGCGCTACAAGGAGCCGCAGAGAGATAGGCCCATCAAGGTGAGCGACTCCACCGTGTCGCTCCGCACCTCGATATCGGTTTCCGATAGCTGTGCAAGTTGTATTTCGCACGTTTAATAATGCATCGTTGTAGGTGTTGTTGAACTGCAGTTCACTCGGCCTGCTGTAAATGAATATAATCGGGGCAACTTTCCAATCTGTAATTATTATGTCTCTGCTGTTACATGACAGATGAAAAAAAAAATCATTCTCTGGCCATGATGGTGTTGTATGACCGCGATGTCGTCTGTGACGCTGGTAACGTTTGTCAACGCATCGAATTGGGTAATGGATGTGTATTTAGAACAGTTAATTATCGTGCTTGTTATTTCATGATATAATTTTGGGAAATAACACGTACATAAACGTGTGATGTTAATCACAGATATGATATTTTGCACACAGACATTACGATTATCGTGGACTTTGTCTCGTACGATACATCGCAGAGAATCTCCACATTGCGGTACTACTCTGTCGTGCAGTGTCTTGGGTGCGGGGTTTGTAGCTCGCGCAGAGATGCAGCCTGCGTGGCAAAAGACAAAGATCCCCCGTATAGCCTTAACAGGCTCTAGGGGCAAGTTCTGTTAGCGAGTAGCACCTATGAAGGCCGGCACGGCCCCACAGGGTGGGTAGCCAACACCACGCCCGGCCTCTACCGAGTG